>NC_090265.1:1058069826-1058369826 GCF_040414725.1 Anabrus simplex
TTGGCACCACACTACCCCTGCTCTAGGAATCGGATAAAGAAATGTACTGCTGTAACCATAGCAACGTCAGCTCAAGATTCTACAGCAGCGAGATTATGCATGTACGTTTGGGCAAAGCTGCCAACCAAAATTGCTACACATATGACTTAGCATCAGGAAAAATATACTGTTGTGTAAAACACTCATAGGACGCCTTTGGGCGGGGATGGAAAACGGGGTGAAGTATAAAAATAATAGAAAACGACCTATATGAATGTATTAATTATGGGGTCGCTGAGGTGAATAGTCACACTCCAGATACAATTTAATTCCAATATCAGCCCCATTGGCACGGCGATGAGAAGAGGCGGAAAAGAATATGTCCAAAGAGATCGAGATTAAGGAGTTCTCAACTAAACCTGGTACACATACGACTATCTGAAATAAGAAAAAGAAAAGACTGTGGGGGCAAGACACCCCTAGTACCCAGATATTAATGTCGAATCCATAGTTTTCAAGGTCCCCGAGAGGAACTGTGACAATCTGGATGCCATATTAAGTCATAGTTCAGCCCCAGTCGGAATGTCCAATATGACCAAGTTTATGGATGTATGCGTGTATGTTCAAGGATACGTTTTTCATCAAGTCATAGCAGTTGTACGACCGAGCTTGGCATGGTCTATCGTGTTGTGTTGAGTGAAATGAGCAGTACGGTGACGTAGAGAGTGTTTCAAAACTTAACCAGATAGGTTAAGAAGGGAGGACTTGGGGTGGGGGATATGAAAATCCGCGGTTCGCCTTATTTTTTGACCTGTCATTGAGTGTCCGCGAATATTTGACCGATGCTTGGTTTGGTGCGGTTAGATGTTCTTATGATATTTTGTTCTGCTATTTTGCTTTACGTCGCACCAACGCAGTTAGGTTTATGGCGACGATGGGACAGAAAAGGTCTAGGAGTGGGAAGGAAGCGGCCGTGGCCTTAATTAAGTTACAGCCCCAGCATTTGTCTGGTATGAAATGGAATGGCGTATGGCTTTTAGTGCCGGGAGTGTCCGAGGACAAGTTCGGCTCGCCAGATGCAGGTCTTTTGATTTGACACCCGTAGGTAACCTGCGCGTCGTGATGAGGATGAAATGATGATGAAGACGACACATATACCCAGCCCCCGTGCCAGGGAAATTAACCAATTAAGGTTAAAATTCCCGACCCTGCCGGGAATCGAACCCTGGACTCCTGTGGCCAAAGGCCAGCACGCTAACCATTTAGCCATGGAGCCGGACATTTGTCTGGTGTGAAAATGGGTAACCACGGAAAACCATCTTCAGGGCTGCCGACAGTGGGGTTCGAACCCACTATCTCCCGGATGCAAGCTCACAGCTGCACGACCCTAACCGCACGGCCAACTCGCCCGGTATATGGAAATAATGACTGATGTTTGTTTTAACGCATAAGGCATGCATAATACATCGGGGTAGTTACGGTTAACTGGTACTTGATACCGATGATACTACATCAAACACTGTGTACAAAGAAGTTTAATAAATCAGAAATAAATTCACCCTTCATACGGATGTGGGGAGAAAGTGGGGGTGGGAGTGGGTTGGTGGATTTCCACATGCGAGATTTCTCGCACGGGTACGCTAATTCTTCTTCTTGTTATTATTATTATTAAAATAGTCGACCTTACAGGTATAATCGATTAGTTATTGGTCTTCTGTTCCCAAGACTTAAAGTTAGAATTCGACTGAGGTCGATGGCTGTTTTAGTGCATCAATTTCGTGTTGTTTCTATCCACAATTTTTAAGATCTCCAATGGGCCGAACATTATTAACACTCTGACATCTGTTAAGACCGTTAGCAGTTAGAAAGGATGTGGACCAAATAATAATAATAATAATAATAATAATAATAATAATAATAATAATAATAATAATAATAATAATAATAATAATAATAATAATAATAATAATAATAATAATAATAATAATAATAATAATAATAATAATACTTTCTAGTAATACAGCCACACTTCATTAATAACCGATAATCATTTTATCTTTTTTTTTTTTGCTTTACGTCGCACCGACATGCATACGGTAGGTCTTATGGCGACAATGGGACAGGAAAGGCCTAGGAATGGGAAGGAAGCGACCGTGGCCTCAATTAAGGTACAGCCCCAGCATTTGCCTGGTGTGAAAATGGGAAACCACGGAAAACCATCTTCAGGGCTGCCGAAAGTGGGGTTCGAACCCACTATCTCCCGGATGCGAGCTCACAGCTGCGCGCTCCTAACTGCACGGCCAACTCGCCCGCTAATCATAATATCAATCAATCAATCAATCAATCAATCAATCAATCAATCAATCAATCAATCAATCAATTATCATTGATCTGAATTTAGAACTGTCGTCCAGATGGCAGATTCCCTATTGTTCACCTAGTCTTTTCCTAAAAGAACTTGAAAAATTTATCAAGAATTTCTCTTGATAAATAATAAAATTACATTCTTCCTATATTCTTCCCATAAATGAATATTGGCCCCAATTTGTCCTCTTGAATTCCAACTTTATCTTCATATTGCGATCTTTCCTACCTCTAACAGTTCCAGGCAAGCTTATTCGTCTGCTGTAGTCATTCCACCCCCATTTCTCCACTGACAGCTCGTCTCCTTTCTCGCAAGTCTTCCCAGCCCAAAGTTTGTAACATTTTCGTAATGCTGCTCTTTTAACGAAAATCACCCAGAACAAATCGTGCTGCTTTCCTTTGTATCTTTTCCAGTTCTCGTATAAGTGATCCTGGTGAGCGTCCCATGCAATAGAATCATATTCTAACTGGGGTCTTACCAGACTCATATACGCCCTCTCCTTTTACATCCTTACTACAACCCTTAAATACTCTCGTATGTGAAGCGATCTGTAATCTTTATTTATTTTATTTTATTTTATTTTATTTAATTTTATTTTATTTTATTTTATTTTATTTATAACCTCGTTAATGTTATTATCCCCAATGACGATATTTCCTTATATTAGCACCTAAGTAGGCCTACTTACAGTAATCTCCATGATCATGATAATAATATCGATTGCATAGAAACGATTGTAAAAAAAGAATTATTGACAATGCAGTTGTTATGAATACTATATAAATACTGTAGTTCGTTAATAGACACATGAATGTTTTTAATAATACAATTATACTTGATACTTCTGAGTGAAAGACATAATAATAATAATAATAATAATAATAATAATAATAATAATAATAATAATAATAATAAAAATAATAAGGTCCGCCTCTGTGGTGTAGTGGTTAGCGTGATTAGCTGCCACCCCCGGAGGTCCGGGTTCGATTCCCGGCTCTGCCACGAAATTTGAAAAGTGGTACGAGGGCTGGAACGGGGTCCACTCAGTCTCGGGAGGTCAACTGAGTAGACGTGGGTTCGATTCCCACCTCAGCCATCCTGGAAGTAGTTTTCCGTGGTTTCCCACTTCTCCTCCAGATAAATGCCGGGATGGTACCTAACTTAAGGCCACGGCCGCTTTCTTCCCTCTTCCTTGCCTGTCCCATCCAATCGCCCCATCCCTTCACAAGGCCCCTGTTCAGCATAGCAGGTGAGGCCGCCTGGGCGAGGTACTGGTCATTCTCCCCAGTTGTATCCCCCGACCCAAAGTCTGAAACTCCAGGACACTGCCCTTGAGGCGGTAGAGGTGGGATCCCTCGCTTAGTCCGAGGGAAAAACCGACCCTGGAGGATAAACAAATTAATAATAATAATAATAATAATAATAATAATAATAATAATAATAATAATAATAATAATAATAATAATAATAATAATAATGTCCACCTCTGAGGTGTAGTGATTAGCGTGATAAACTCTCACCCCCGGAGAGTGGTGGTGGTGGGGGTGGTGATTAGTTTTAAGAGGAAGTACGACTAGGCAATCATCCTCTATATAACACTAATCAGAGAGAAAAATGGAAAGGGTCCCACACTTCGAAAAATGAAGGTATCAGCCAAAGGAAGACGAGGGCCGCGAAGGGCAAATGCCGGGATGGTACCTAGCTTAAGGCCACGGCCGCTTCCTTTCCTCTTCCTTGTCTATCCCTTCCAATTTTCCCACACCCCCACAAAGGTCCTATTCAGCAAAGCAGACTCCCTAGGCCTCGCAAACGTAATACCGTCGGGGTCTGAAAAGAACAAAAGTTGACCAAGGGACGTCGGATAGGATAGATGAAAGTGAGGAGCCTGGCACAAGTAAGTGAAAGGTATGCCAGGACTCAGCTATGGGCCCCGTGGTCGCCATCGCACGCTCCAAAGTTCAGAGCCTCTGGGGCCCGGAGGTGGGTGTTATTCTACCGCCCCCACCCACAGGGGTTTCACCCCCGGATATCCGGATTCGATTCCCGGCTCTGCCACGAAATTTGAAAAGTGGTACGAAGGCTAGAACGGGGTCCACTCAGTCAATTGAGTAGAGGGGGGTTCAGTTCCCATCACAGCAATCCTCGAAGTGGTTTTCTGTGGTTTTCCACTTCTCCTCCAGGAAAATGCCGGGATGGTACTTAGCTTAAGACCACGGTCACTTCCTTCTCGCTTCCTTGTCTATCCCTTCCAATCTTCCCATTCCCCCACAAGGGCCCTATTCAGCAAAACGGGTGAGGCCGCCTGGGCGAGGTACTGGTCCTCCTCCCCAGTTCATCTCCCTGACCCAAAGTCTCGCGCTATAGGTGCTGCCCTTAAGGTTGTAGAGGTGGGATCCCTCGCTGAATCCAAGGGGAAAAACAACTACAGACTAAGAAAGAAAGAAAGAAAGAAAGAAAGAAAGAAAGAAAGAAAGAAAGAAAATATTATAACATTATAGTGATTACGATTATTATTATTTTTATTATTATTATTATTATTATTATTATTATTATTATTATTATTATTATTATTATTATTATTACGGGCGGCGTGGCCGTGCGTGTTAATGAGCTACGGCTATGGAGCCATATTATAATATAATATTATTATTATTATTATTATTATTATTATTATTATTATTATTATTATTATTATTATTATTATTATTATTATTATTATTATTATCATATGCCTACCCATTATTACCATTTCCTAATACGGGGTCGGGGATTAGGTGAAATTAATGGCATGTCTGTTTTACGGCCGGATGCCCTTCCCGACGCTAACCTCAGGTGAAGCGTTAGTGAGGATTATGTTGTGTATGTTGGGTATTCAGCCCGAAGGCTGGTTTGATCCTCTGCAGCTCTGCCAACAGCTGTCATAAATAGCCTAGGCGTCACTGAAGAGGCGTACTAGGGAAATGAGAAGTGAGGTGGTTTCCCGTTGCTTTCCTCAGTGAGGATTAAATGAATGATTAGGAATTAAATTGAGTAAGGAGGTTGAAAGAATCGGTTGTGGCCTTTGAATAAGAACTGTTCCGGTATTTGCCTGGAAGTGAAACGGGAAGCCACAGAAAACTATTTTCAGGACAGCCGACGGTGGGGCTCGAACCCAGTCGTCTCCCAAATGCAGAGCTTGGATCCATAGCCGTAGCTCATTAACACGCCCACTCCGCTCGTAATAATAATAATAATAATAATAATAATAATAATAATAATAATAATAATAATAATAATAATAATAATAATAATAATAATAATAATAACAATAATCGCAATCATACATTAGACGGATGTGAAGTCCGTCCCACTTCACTTTTGCAGATAAGTGAGGAAATGGTTGCGATGAGTGAAGGATGGTAAATGGCAACACAGTAAATTACTTACTTTAACCTTGCCGTCTTCGGAACTGCTGTAAAGTTTTCCGTTATAAAACAAGAGTGAATATACGTCTTTTAAATGTCTGTCGCCTTCTGTCACTGACGCTGTAATTTTCATTGTCATTTTCTAAACAAGCGTCACAACTAACGTGAGTATCGGTTTTATGTTCCACAGAGAAGAGAAGTTACCAGAATGAAGAAGATCCATCCTATATATACTGAGTGTCCCCTTCCCATCCCCAATTGAATGACGAAAATAGCAGTCTTGCACATGCCCTGCAAGTCTCTCCTATAGTTAGAACGTGCTAGGGCGAGTAGGCCTACACCAGCCTCCAGACGTCACTTTGAAGCGCGCCAACATGTCGTACTGCAAGTCATATAATGAGATTGATTCGTCGTAGGTTCCCGAAGTTCTGTATGAATTGGCGGGTATCTCGTACCATTGTTGCCAACGCCATATACTTTTTCTCCTTGGTTTTCCACTTATCGTAGATGGAATCGCAGTTGAGGAACCGCTAAATATCCGTCAATCTGCACAGTAGCGTAGGCAGGATTTCAGTTTGGGGGGGGGGGATCCAGAATTTTATTTTGATAGGTGTCCAAACTTCCAGAGTTTAGGTGGTATAGAATACCTAAAAAGGAAATGAGTGTCCTTGGATCCAAGTAAGAGTGGCGGATTCGTGCGAATTCCGGAAGCTAGTATTCGTATTCTTCTTCTTCTTCTTCTCCTTCTCCTTCTGATTTTCCTACATGTGTGGGGTCGCGGGTGCGAACTGTGTAGCACATGTGGATTTGGCCCTGTTTTACGGTCGGATGCCCTTCCCGACGCCAACCCTATATGTAGGGAAGTAATCACTGTTGTGTGTTCCTTTGGTGATTGGTAGTGTAGTATGTTGTCTGAATATTAAGAGGAAAGTGTTGGAACAAACACCCAGTCCCCGAGTCCGAAGAATTATTCAGGCGCGATTAAAATCCCCGACCCGACCGGGAATCGAACCGGGGACCGGCTGAACCGAAGGCCTCAACACTATCATTCAGCCAATGAGTCAGACTCCAGAAGCAAATAGTAATATGCATTATATGTAAAATGCTTAATAAAAGTACATTCGTTAAAACTCCTGGGGTGTGTGGACTCCTTGGACGACAACGCCCCACTCCCCCACCCCCGTCAACCTCTGTTACTCCCATCCCAACATAACTGCAGCATTTGATATATTCCGAGTACAAGCGAAATGAATGCAAGAATAAACAATTTGAGTAAAGATACAATATTCTGGTTTAGAATAAATACGGTAGTTTTATTATAATAATGGTCACGTGATAAGCTATAAAGAAACAGAAGTGACATTTTATACAAATAATGCGGCAAAGAAACAGACACACAAACGTCGTATAAAGGTTTTTCGCCCTTCTAGTCCATGGCTAGATTATGAAACCAAGAGATTGATGACCCATCGAGACTCGTTATTTCGACATCATAACCAAACTCTAGATGACACAATCTTCGAATCTTACAACATCTAAGAAATCGCACAAAGTAGATAATCAGAAATAAAAATACACAATTCTGGAATTTAGCTAACAACTTAAATTCTAATTGCGCATGGGACCAACTTATAGGTCTGGGAATAGGAAAACATCAACAGATACAGACAACTCCTGACATTCCACTTGAAGAACTGAACGATTACTTTAGTAGAATAAATATTCAACCTACCCAAATTAACTGCACCGACTCACCGCCCTCCCCTCCAGCCAAGCCATATTCACATTTCACAGTGTCACAGAAAATCAGGTTAAAAAGGCTTTGTACTCGATTAAATCAATTGCTACATGTGTAGATGATATTCCTATTACTTTTATACAAAACATTATGGGTTTTGTCCTGCCTATACTGACGCACATATTGAACTATTGTTTACTAAACGGAACTTTCCCTTCTGTCTGGAAAACAGCCAATATTATACCGGTACCTAAGAGTTTAGAGCCACAATCACCGTCTGACTATCGTCCTGTGTCCATAATCCCTGCGCTTTCTAAAGCCTTTGAACATTTAGTATACGACCAAGTTCTGGAATACCTAAATAAAAATGCTCTTTTGGACCCTTTGCAGTTTGGATTTAAGAAGGATCACAATACCGCGACAGCACATTTTAAGGTTACTGAAGACATTAGAAACGCTATGAACAAACGACTGCTCACTATAATTATCCTTATTGACTTCAGTAGCGCCTTTGACACTACAGAAATTCTGACTATGATAAAGAAAATGAAACTGCTAAATTTCTACCTGACTGCGCTTAAGTTTTTAAATTTTAATTTCAGTAATCGTCAACAGCTTGTTCCAATAAACGACAAGGCCTGTAAATAGAAAATGAAAGTGGTGGCCCTCAGGGCAGTATTCTAGGGCCCTTACTTTTCTGTATTTATATCAATGACCTACCATCTGTGACAGGAAATCACACACATGACCTCTGTGCTGACGATCTTCAAATATATCGACGCTGCAAAATATTAACAATGACCTCTGACGACTCAGTATATATGCACAACAAAATTATTTTATTCTAAACTCCAGAAAATCTCAGCCAATCATAATTGGATCACGAAAATTACTGAGCTGCTCAAACAATGTCGTAATCCCGCCTGTCCTACTGAATGGTAACATTATTCCCTCCAGTAAAACGGTTAACAATCTCGGCGTAATTATGAATGAAACACTTCATTCACACGAAACAAATACGTAAAAAGATTTTTGGAGTACTTCACCCTCTTAAACGGCAGAGGGATGTATTTCCATTTGAGGTAAAGGCCAGACTATTACAGACACTCATTCTCTCCGTTGATTATTGTGACGTTGTTTTAGTTCACATGACGAGAGAACAAACACTTAAACTTCAACGAGCACCGAATTCCTGCCTGCGATTTATTTACAACATCGGGTACGATGTTCATACCACCTCACAATATCAGGCTGTCTCATGGCTGAAGCCTGATAAACGTCGGCAGCTACACATTTTAAGGATGGTGTTTAGAGTGTTTTTTTATATTTGCTTAACGTCGCTCCGACACGGATATGTCTTATGGCGACGATGGGAAAGGAAAGGCCTAGGAATGGGAAGGAAGCGGCCGTGGCCTTAATTAAGGTACGGCCTGGTGTGAAAATGGAAAAAAACGCAAAACCATCTTCAGGGCTGCCGACAGTGGGATTCGAACCCACTATCTCCCGGATACGAGTTAACAGCTGCGCGCCCCTAACCGCACGGCTAACTCGCCCGATGTGTTTAGAGTGTTAGCTGAAAGTCAGCCACTGTATATTTCTTCTAAAGTCATCTCTCTATCATCATTTCAGAACTTACACGTACTAGATCCTTTCTTTCAATTCCACTGCACCGCACAAATAAAATTAATAGATCATTTGTGGTAACCGGCGCCAGATTATGTAATTATCTGCCAGCTCAGGTCAGAGAAACTAGCTTAAGTTAAGGACACTACCTGCTGAGGACAGCTGACTGAATAGTTGAAGTATGAATGTGTGCGTGCCTGAGGATTAGCCATTTTTAAGAGTTTTTAATATTAATTAGTTTTAATATTAATTTAGTTAGCAATTTATTGAAATATATTTTCAATTCTATTAAGACGTAGTTTTAACTATTTTAAGTAACTCGGTATTTTATTTAAGATTTTGATTAGTATGTGGTTAAGTGGCCCGCCTGTGTGGTGTAGTGGTTAGCGTGATTAGCTGCCACCCCCGGAGGCCCGGGTTCGATTCCCGGCTCTGCCACAAAATTTGAAAAGTGGTACGAGGGCTGGAACGGGATCCACTCAGCCTCGGGAGGTCAACTGAGTAGAGGTGGGTTCGATTCCCACCTCATCCATCCTGGAAGTGGTTTTCCGTGGTTTCCCACTTCTCCTCCAGGCGAATGCCGGGATGGTTCCTAACTTAAGGCCACGGCCGCTTCCTTCCCTATTCCTTGCCTATTCCTTCCAATCTTCCCATCCCTCCACAAGGCCCCTGCTCAGCATAGCAGGTGAGGCCGCCTGGGCGAGGTACTGGTCGTACTCCCCAGTTGTATCCCCGACCAAGAGTCTGAAGCTCCAGGACACTGCCCTTGAGGCGGTAGAGGTGGGATCCCTCGCTAAGTCCGAGGGAAAAACCGAACCTGGAGGGTAAACAGATGATGATGATGATGTGGTTAAGTGTAGGAGAGGTCCTCGAGCCCTAACTTCGCCACTGTAAAAGGGCACTAATAAATAAATAAATAAATAAATAAATAAAATTAAATATAGAATGCAAGGGGTATGGGTATAGATATTTTGTTAGTTGGTAAAGAATAATACACGTCACAACATATGCTCCGTCAGAACGTATGCTAAGTAGGGTTTACCTTGTCCTATTAGTTTCCCTCGCGGTTAGGACCACGCAGCTGTGAGCTTGCATCCGGGAGATAGTGGATTCGAACCTCATTGTCGGCAGCCCTGAAAATGGTTTTCCGTGGTTTCCTATTTAAACACAAAGAAAATGCTGGGGCTGTACCCTAATTAAGGGCACGGCCGATTCCTTTGCACTCCTATGCCTTTCCTATCTCTGCGTCGTTATAAGACCTATCTGTGTCGGTGCGACGTAAAGCAAATTGTTAATTAGTTTCCCTCGCAAGCCTGGGATACAGAATATAGTACTATAAAGTTACAGTTTTATGACGCTAATATTCGTATGTATAATTGTTATTAACGTGCCAGAAACCAACGACATGGAGCTGTTGCTATTTCAACACCGTTTTAAGGGCCACCGACCCAAGCAGGGATTTGAACCTGAGAACTCGGGTTCAGAAGGACAGCGATTCAAACAATTGAGTCACATGAAAAGGAGGCGTTTGTGATTGTTATAAATAGATGCAGTTAGTATTTTTACAAAGGTTTAATGAGGAGCATTTATTAAGTCGTACGTTTTCCAATTGTCCTAAATGCATGAAACCGGACAGAAGAAGTACTGTAGCTGGAAGCTAAAGAGCCTTGCAGGAGTGTCGCTTCCTACTCTGTTCACTTTTCCAAACCAAACTCCATGGCGTAACAGCCTCGAAGGGCCATCGCCTACCAAGCGACCGCTGTTCAGCCCGAAGACCTGCGGATCACGAGGTGTCGCGTTGTCAGCACGATGAATCAACTCCGCCGTTATTCTTGGCTTTCTAGACAAGGGCCGACATCTCACCGTCAGATAGCTCCTCAATTATAAGCACGTGGGCTGAGTGTACCACGAACCACCCCTCCGATCGAGGTAAAAATCCCTGAACTAGCCGGGAATCGAACCCGGGGCCTCCGCTAGGAGGCAGGCACGCTACCCCTACACCGCGGGCCACCTGGTTACTTTTGGGTCTCCTTATTTTAGAATTTGACTTAAGGCATCCTGCATTCGATTCCCGGCACTGACAGAGTTAAGAAAGGCATGGGATGGGGAAGATGCACCCTTGTGTGTGGGTGCAGTAGAGTTGGCCTTGAGTCTCCCGTAATCGAAATATTTACGACCTGGAAGGTAGTCACCTTCACGTGGCGTAGTACCAAAGTGGTTCCTTTTTCAAGAAGGCGAATTAAATGAAGATTCTACTTCCTCACAAACGAAGAACGATATTATCAGTTTTACAAACAGTTTCAATAATGCTGCCTTGTTATGTTAAAAGTGCAAAAGATATTATTGTACATGGTAACAATCAAAACCATCAATATCTATTGAAGATCCGTCACCGTACTCGGTAGGACCGGCTTTCTTTCCATATCCACCGGGCGAGTTGGCCGTGCGGTTAGGGGTGCAGAGCTGTGTGCTTGCATCCGGGAGATAGTGGGTTCGAACCTCACTGCCGGCAGCCCTAAAGATGATTTTCCGTGGTTTCCCATTTTCACACCAGGCAAATGCTGGGCTGTACCTTAATTAAGGCCACGGCCGTTTCCTTCCCACTCCTAGCCATTTCCTTTCCCATTGTCGCCATAAGACCTACGGTGCGTCGTAAAGCAAATTCTAACTAAAAAATAAATAAAACTCTTTTCACAACCCCTTCCAAAGAAAAGTTGTATCCACGCTACTGGCCTGGACTTATACCCCACCCATTGAAATTATATTGTGGGTACGCCACTGCATCTACTCACCATTTAAGGTACAAGGTAAGCCCGAAGAATGGTTGGATACTCAAAATACAACACCATAAATGATGCGGTTATGGCTCAAAAGTACTAAAGAAAGGTAAGGGACGAATCAATAGATCGTGACTTCCCATTTTAAAAATGTTTTATGCATCGACTGCGATTCAAGCCTCGGCCGTCTTGATGAAAGGATAGAACCACTGGAACTGAGTTATCACACTCGCTAATTAAAAAATAGTTAACCGCACTTTTGATGGTGCCATTTGAGGTTCCAGTGAGTCCCTGGGCATTTGACAAAATATATAGGTCTACCTACAGACCTTAGGCACGCATCCGCGATCTGTCTTGCTACTGTTAGAATAAAAAAAGCGTTTTCATAACTTGCCGAGGATGCACTTCACTTGGCTTCAAAATAAGTTACTTATATGGCACAAAATGAGGAACTAACGTGCAGTTCACAATCCTGTCACAGTCTTCCCAACGCTGCAACTTAAACACAGCACATCTCTCAAGCACTGTACAACCCAGGATCGCCAGGGCATTGTTGTTCCCTGGAACCGATGTGCAAAAGCTGACATGATGTTGTAAGCTTGCAACTGTTTCTGAACGTGGCCCCCATTTTCTCGGTGGTCATGTTCCGGCCCCCTACTGAGTAATCCCTTGCGAATTGCCTTTTTCCTCATATCTTGACATTTGTCAACACACGGTTACATTCCCAATACCGAGGCCTCTACAGGGAAATATCACCGCGCATCACAATCCTAAGTGTTTTCCTTTCATTCAAGCAGTACAAATATGGAGAGTTATGTATGGCCCTATTGAGCCTTCCTAGTAGATTCTTTGTCGCTGCGTTAATTTAACATTTTGGCGTGAGTTTTGAAGTCGTTCGTACCGTACGTATAACAACGGCTGATAATCGCTCTAGTTTCAGGAAATACTTTTTTGGGGCGGAGTGGCCCCCCTGGGCGCCCCCCCCCCCTCCTTGGCTACGCCAGTGAATCTGCATACATACGGCATTCTTATTGTGTGACGGCTGCTGATATGAATATACCTGAGCCATGTTGGCAGTGACATACCCGCTTTGCAGACCATTTGTTACTTCTTCAGAGATCTACAGACGTACTCCCAGACCTTTTCCCTTCTCTAGAGGCGACTCATCACTTAAGTATTTAATAAATGCATACTGTATTAATACAGTATACCAATTTAAAAAAATATAAATGACGGTATTCAATGTTTCGTTACTTTTAAAAAATATATAGTATTGTAAATGAGAGATATTCATGAACTGTACGGATTAGTACCCGATAGGTGGTATATTGTTATTTAAGTACACATACTGTATATACTATATATATATACAAACTCATATTTCCTATTAACGGAGGCGTGGCACACCTTGCAACAAGGCTCGATAGCGGTCAACTTGGTATTTATAATAACAAAATAAGAAAGACAGTGAAATGGGAATCTTTGATGATTTGTCTCCAAATGGTAGAGACTAATAGTTTCTATCACGGTGATTTCCATCTATCTATACCGATATGTATTTATATATATATAAATTACTAAAACAGTTTTGTCCAGTCAGTACGTTCTACTGAACCGATTTGTTTCGCTTTTGTTTTACTACCTGCCGGTGAATCATCATGCATTGATGGATCTCATTAATTCAGTCAGCTTTGAGTAATCCTAAAATTAAATGAGCAAATGACCACTCCAGTAGTAGCAGGAGACGGCTTTCCGTAGTGCGCAATACATTCTGTACTTAGTGAGCTGCATATTGTTAAGCAGCAATATCTTGGCGGTGGGGGGGGGATAAAGATGTCGGCGAAGCCAAACGATTAAAAATGTCGGCGACTATAGGCAAACCTGCAATTTCAACCAAACTTGGTACAGATATTACTTAATACTATCTGGAAAGAAATATGTGGGAATAGGACACATTTAGTACCCCTAGGAGTAATAATATGAAGGTAATATTCAAATGATAATAAAATGCAGAACTACTTTTAATTCCTGGACACGTTCAAACATTCTCTAAAAATGTCAGGTGAATCCAATAAGAACTCTGTCGCACACTAATATTGGTCGTTTTCGATGATATTTTAATGTCACTCCCTCCCAACATACAACCGTAGGGTTTGGTAACTTTCATCACATAAGAATTTTAATCAACTGGAACAGTATATGTAAAGTTTCCATTACTATGTGACAGAAATGTGAGACAAAGTCGCCCATAGTTTGTGAAGCAATGAGGAATTCCTACTCTCCATTACAAAATGGTGTTCCGACCTCGAAGAGTAGCAAGTGCTGACAAGTTGTCCAGACTGCTCTGTGACTGTTCATACTGATGTTACTTTTGCTATGATAGTCCAGTGCTTATGGATGACAGGCAGTTCACTGCGCAGGAGTTACAGGTACACAAGTTTCTGACCAAGCTAACAGTGTTTAAGATTTGGCACTAGATCTGCATGTGCACAATGTTCTACAAAATGAATATCATGCACACTGAGCTGAAGTGCAAAAGTGAACATGCTATGAAAGCTGTCATGTAAAAGTGAACAGTGTGAACTCGAACGAGAAAAAGCATGTAGAACAGAATCGTAGCCATTGATGAAACTTAGGTCAGGACCTACAAACGCAAGTTTAAATATAGTGTTGATGAATGGCACCATCATCAAGGTTCACCACGAAGGTGCAAGGTCTGTTGAAACCCATCTCTTGTGAAGGTAATAATAATAATAATAATAATAATAATAATAATAATAATAATAATAATAATAATAATAATAATAATCGTATGGCCTCAACTGCCGGGTGCAGACATTTTAATTTGACGTCATCTGGCTCTCTGCTCGTCAATGTCGACGTTCTGTTTTTCTCTAGGCCTACTAGATGGCAGAGTAGTCCCAATCTCTCTTGGGCGTCTATGGCTGAGTTTTAACCCTTTCCCGCCCTCATTTTCACTCCGCTTATCCCCAGGTTTCAACCTATTATTTAGCAAAAACTGAAACAGACCGTATTGTTTCAGAAAAAGTTAAATAGAGTAAAAACTATTGGTCACAATGAATTCACATTTTCAATAACATTAGAAAATATACCATCACATCCATTTCTCTGTTTATTTAGTCATAATGTGTTCCCCCCTCCTCATGATACTCGACACAGAGATAGTCTGCATTTGTCACATTCCCAAGTTGTCTGAATAGCTCAAAACCAATAATCACTTGATTTTGAAAGTGGAATGATGCCCATGTATATAAGATTTTATTCTATCTGGGCAAGGGTCTTCCCATTCTGTTTTTATCTTACTGAAATGCGACTGTTTGAAGGCTGCATTGTTATATGCGCAATAGGCTATGTCACTGAAATTTTTTCTCCTCCTAACATAGGTAAAAACAATCTCTTTCCCCTAATACTCTTTCCGAATTATGCGCAGGTTCAACATCATCCATTTAATCATTCGGAGTAACGAAACGTAATATTTGTGTTACCTGAATTGCCGTGGCATCGCCATCAGGTCAGATTTATCGATATTCGTTTTCATTCATATCACTGTTATCACTAAAATTATCTTCGTTGATACATTATTCACTCATTAAAAATTCACCTGCTCCCCTACTCAAGGATTCTGTGTCACTTTTTTCGCCCATATTCAGCTCAGTTTCAATATACGCGATATTCAATCCCGCCATGTTTACGGAGAAACAGATGACCCGCGCTTGCGGAAGTTCAAGACCGTTGCCTAGGCAACGTGAAAACAGATTTTCTCTCTTCCTTTATTCCCTAAGACTTGTAGATTGCACTGCGTGTTCATAAATGCCTTATAAACACTTCTCTGATGAGAAAAATTAGAAAAACTATCGCACAGATCGCAGACGAATGCAGATAATGCAGCCGGGCGCTTTCGGGCGCTAAGGACCGGAAGGCTAAATGAACAGACGGGCGCTTTCGGGCGCTAAGGGCCGGAAAGGGTTAATGGGTTCTTTTTTGTGGGGGGGGGGAGTAAATACCAAATGAATCACCGAGATCTTTTACATGCCAACATTGTACGACGTGGTGTATCGAATGGACTTTTTTCCGCCCTTCAAAAATCCGACTACCTCTGCCGGGTTTGAACCCGGAGGCCGACATTCTACCACTGATCCACAGAAGTAGATCAGTTGATGGTGATTTTGGTAGACATCGCCTGGGAGGAACATTTATCTGTTCAATAACCCAGCTTCAATAGCTTTAATTGCCTCACAATGTGATCATTCTGCGTGGTAATGCAACGGCCAGGCACTTTCATCCAGCATGGGAAGTGGGATGTGCGGGTGTTGCAAGTGTCATAGACACAAATTGTAGTACTTATAAAACAATACTAATATTTTAAAATTGTTCCCTTATCAATGAAGCCCAGTGCGGGGCAGTCGGCGGAAGACAATAAATCCAGTGACAGACGATATTTGTGGTACAGCGGTGGCAATGTGGATGGGGCCAGCAGCAAGCAAAAGAATAGCATTGGTGAACTGTTGAGGCTCATAATAAGGAAACTTCTAGAAGAAACTGGAGGCTGATTAATAATGAACGGACAGCCGAAAAAATTCGGAATAATTATTTTCTTACGTGATAAAAAAATAGAAAAATATGTATAAAAGTATACAAAATATTGTTTCAGTATTACAAATACTAAGTATGTATTATAAAATATCACTCATCAGTCTAACTGTAGAGCCGGTCTCAAGCTCGGATAAAGAAGGAGAGACACCCTAAATACTAGCGAAATGTAAACGCATTACTTCTAAGTCTGCTCAGGGACTCTGAAATCAATTCAGAAAAAAAGTAGAAGTAATGACCAACCGATGCTGTAGTCTTACAAAGCAGAGTTGTGTTCCAAGTCCATTATATATAGAGTCGAAGCCTGGTGGGGTCGGATATTTCATTCGTGTTAAGGCCGGTTCTACCAGGGCCGGTTCTACCACCTCCGCGTATAGTACCGCGTAACCTGCCCTCCGCGTAAAAGGATATTTCCGTTCGACCACTCCCAGGTAGCGCTATCGGCAGCATAAATCGTAGTTACCCGGCGCGTAACATATCGGCCACTTCGAGGGCCCGATAAGACTTTACCTGCCGGGCAAGTAATGAGAGCTGAACATGATTAGCTGTTGCTGTTGCTGTTGATTCTTTCACGGCCCGTACTTATAGACATGATACTGTATAGGCTTTTGGGCTTATGCCGTGTCAAGAAAATAAGGTGAAATTCTGTACGTTTTGCAGAGAACTATGCTCTGCGTCATCAGAAGAAAATCTGAACTGTCCACGAGAAAGGCTTCTTAAACAATGACGTTTTGAAATTTAGACGTCATAATAGATATGGAAATGGTACGTTCATTCGTCGCCAGATGGCTCCCCGGGCGTGGCACAGCGCTAGCTTTCGAAGCGGAAGCTGACCGAACCATCAGAATCAATCTAAGAGGTCACATAACATGTGTACGTAACATATGACATTGACAGGTATATGACATTGACATCGCTGTAATCAATTTGCAGATTCATAGAGCCCTGCACCCCAGAGAAATGACCAAGCAAAGCTCACAGAAGGAAGAAGTGAAGGTAACTGCCTACTTGTCTTACATTCACAACACCACAGATCGAATTGCCAAGGTCCTCCGCAAGCACAATATAAAAACCGTGTTTGGCACCGCCACTAAAATTGCTTACAGTCTGAGTAAATCCAAGGACAAACTGTCCCCACTTTTACATCCTGGGTTGTACGAAATTCCCTGTACTTGCGGTAAGGTATACACCGGCCAAACATGCAGGTCCATTAGTACCCGTATCAAGGAACATGAACGTAACATTCGTCTCAACCAACCTGACAAATTGGCAATAGCTGAGCACGCTCTATCGTCGGGTCATAATGTCATGTTCCAAGATGCTCGAGCTCTTACCCACACTAGACACTGCAGGTCCAGGATTATACGGGAAGCTGTGGAAATACGTAGAAATCCTAACAATTTCAACCGGGACACTGGCTATCAATTAAGTAATACCTGGTTGCCAGCCATTAAGGATTTACGTAGGTAGTTCCCTTCCTGTCCCTTCACTATTGTTATTTTGTTTCGGTGTTTTCCAAATTCGTACGTTCCCCATCGCCAGATATTTCATTCCAGGCATGTATCAATGTCACACACCTGTCAATATCATATATTACGCACACATGTTATGTGACCCTCTTAGACTGATTCTGATGGTTCGGTCAGCTTCCGCTTCGAAAGCTAGCGCTGTGCCACGCCCGGGGAGCCATCTGGCGACGAATGAACGTACCGTTCCCACATCTATTATAACGTTTAAATTTCAAAACGTCATTGTTTAAGAAGCCTTTCTCGTGGACAGTCCAAATTTTCTCCAGTTTCCCTGATGTTTTCCTTCGTGCCAAATTCTCCTACATCCAACTTATGGAATATTAATGAGTTGCTTCCCGAGAAGATTGATCCTCCTAACATTAGGGAAATTTGGAAGAAAGCCAAACATAACCTTAAGGTGTCATACGAGCAGAAGCGTGCCCACTACGAACAAGGCCGCCGACCTACCAACTTGATTGTCGGTGACAAGGTGTTTGTTAAAAACTTTGTGCCATGTGAGAAATTACTTCCCCGTTTCAGAGGCGCCTGTACTATTCTCGATTTCCTCACCCCTGTCACTTTGCTGGTCAGTGACCCGAAGACTGAGAGAGTTTTGAGAGTGCACCTGTCCCAGGTTAAACCCGCCTGAGAGTTGGCCTTCGCGCTTTTCATGTTTCTGTTATTTATTACTTGTTGATTTTCTTCCACCTCGGTTGGGTAATTTAATTATCTTAATTATCTTGACAATTTTCCCCTTCTTAATTGTTGTTTTATCTGAGCATGTTTGTAAATCCTCCTGGAGTTCCCCCTCCTCCACCCGCCTCCTCCTTTCCCTGACCCCCACACCGTTGGTTGTGCCGCCGCGGCGCCTCGACTGACGTTCCGCCTCATCGCCTGCGTAACTACTTGGCTTCGACGTGCTGCTGGCTTTCTGCTTTGTGTTTGCAGTGTCGGGAAGATCGTCGCCTGTGCCCCAAGCTTCGAGGGAGGGCCCCCCGCTGGAGCTGGTTCCTGGGCATCTTACTCTCCTGAGGCCGTGTGTCAGCGGCAGATTCTTGCAAACTGCAGCATGTATCGCCTTGCCCTAAGTTACGGATTTGGAACTTTCTCATCTATCACCATTGTTGCGTGATGTGCTGGGCCACCTACTCCTATACCTTACCATCTTGCGGACTTGTTACCAATGCTGGCCAGTCTGGTCCAATTGTGTGTTTTGGGACTCGTCAGCTCTATGTCATTTGTCATCGTATCATCCCGAGAAGACATATCATCTCTTCATATCTCATATCTCATCTCTCATCTCCACAAGGAAGAGCTCGTCGAAAACAAACGATGAAAATTATATATCAAGATGTATATTTGTGTGAAACTCTGGTATGTCTGTTGGTTCAAAAAAAGATGCCCCTTCTTGTGAAGGGTTCCCCCCCCACACACACACACTGGTAAGGGTCTTGGGAGGGGAGATCTGTGCCGTAAGTTTTAGGCAATTCCCCCGCCTCCTTTGGGCTTTGTTGGCTGCCTGGTTGCGTCCTTAAGATTGACGTTGTTTTTTTCAATTTATTATTATTTCTAGGTTCGGCCTTTTTTGGCTTATTATTTATATGTGTCTGGCACGTATTTCTAAAGGTTGATATTCTCCCTTCCTACTTCCGCCGCGCTTGCATGTTACTATGGCAACGTGCCTTCCCCGCTTTTCGAGCCAGCCGCTCGCTCGCTTGTCGAGCTACGGTCTGGGGTCAGGGACTTGCCTTATATCCAGCGGCCGGAGATATTCTCGGTGCCTTGAGTGACAGCGACTGGTTCCGCTTGGGTTTCGAACCCTTCCTTGTCCACGGTGTGGAGGTAAGCACCAACTAACTAAATAAAATTGGAGTATTAGCGCGGGGTAGGACGAAGGGAGGATCTCACTATTTCGTTTCCGAAATATTCAGTCATACGACACGATTGTAATCCAGTGCCTTTTAATGTAATCATATACGCGCAGGCACCTTGGAAATTAGCTGCCACCTCCATCGTCATTGGTTTAAGATGATGAATTGAAACTAGTTTTTTCTCTGCTATTGTATGCACTGGGTGCCTTTAAATGGAGGGCAGCTTTGAAAGGTTGAATGTGTTTTAATGTCCCGGCTGAGGTGTTATATTAAACCTTTGGGGCTCAATGCCCAGTATTAATGTACTTCATTCACAGCCTGAGGCTGTCTTGAGATTTAAACTGTATTGTGCTATATTGTACGTGTAAACACGCTAAAGGAAAACCCACCAAGGGGATTTGTATCCATAATAAATGTGGTTATTTTCCGAAAGGAATGTTATCTTGAAACAGGCCCGGGGTCGTGCGCTTTTCCTTCATTTCTTCTCCTGTGGGGATGTTTGTAAACCTACGCAGGGTACAGTTTCGTTTGGAAACGTGCTGTAAATAGCTATTTAATACATATTACAAGTGCAAATCAGTCTACAAATGGCGAGTTCCTCAAGACGATAGTGTGTAAACAATCCCAACTTCTTTTGTTTAATTTGCGGCTCATTGACTTTGAAATCTGGAAGAGAGAACATAACCTCATTCGTAAAGAAAGCTTACCTGGCATATTTCGGTGTCAAGTTAGGCGACCAAGATGAAAGGTTTGCGCCGCACAGCGTGTGTCATACGTGTGTTACGGGATTAAGAAAAAGGACTCAGGGGAAGCAGAAGTCGTTCGTTACCTTTTGGAATTCCGATGGTGTGGAGAGAGCAAACAAATCACACCGATGATTGTTATTTTTGTATGGTAAAAGTTGATGGCCATAAGAAGAAAAGTGATTAAAATATCCGACCCAGCCCGGAATCGAAACCGGAACACTGTGAACAGAAGGCCTCAACGATGAATTCTCAGCCAAGGAGTGGGTCAGTTTTTAAAATTAGTATATAGAGTATACAGTGTATCATATCTCATAAACATAACATGTTCCAGGCGTGAAAATTGGTATTTGTAATCTCCTTTAGAAATAAAGACACCCCTTTTCAGACTCCTGCAGCCAGATCCACCGCGCAGCACTTCGAACCCACGGGCTCCGGCAGCCCAGCCCGTGCAGTGCCTTTCTCTTTCTGACGCGGCAGCGTACTGGCCCACAGCACTGGGCTCATACGGCCCACCGCAGTCCACCGCACTGGGCGGGCTCCGTGGAATAACCTTGAGTAGTTCTCCACAATAACATGTGCGCTGTGCACAACGAAATGTTCACGTCACACTACTATTCGGATCATTCACTCTACGAATTCCGTACGCTACTAACATATTGCAAAGTAGGCTAATCGCATTTTGAAATTAAACGGTAGATATTTCCTCCTGCACTATAATAATAATAATAGTAATAATTGAAAACAAACAGAAACTTTATTATAAACTAATATTCGTTTGCAATTGACATCAAGTTAACTGAAAATTAATCTAAATACTGTAACACGAAGCATATTCATAGGACTTCATTCGCGTTTACCTCAAAATAAAATATAAACAGAAATGACGTGCAATTTGCCAACAACAAAAACAATCCTGAACATAGCTTTTACTTAGTGTGCGTAGTTTATTGGTCATTGTTAATGTGGTGGAATGGAATTACTGTGAATGAAAAGAAGAGCATCAGCATTGTCGTGCGTTGATAATGAAGCCCGCTGAACTGCAATTTATCTCTGAAGCTGAACATGATGCTTGCATACATATTACTTTCTTAGCGATCTGGTGAAATTTTGGATAGTTTTGTCCATTTGTTCTCCAATAGGATGCTATATCTATCCTCTTGCATTCCACAATTTTGCTTTAAATATCTTTCCAGCTCATCTGTTGGAATAGGAGCATCATGAACGTCAGTCCACGAAGAAAATTTCATTACTTTGGCAGGTTGTGGCTTAGTCGTGGAGTCTGATGAAATGGCGTATGGCTTTTAGTGCCGGGAGTGTCCGAGGACATGTTCGGCTCGCCAGATGCAGATCTTTTGATTTCACTCCTGTAGGCGACCCGCGCGTCGTGATGAGGATGAAATGATGATGAAGACAACACATGCACCCAGCCCCCGTGCCAGCGAAATTAACCAATTAAGGTTGAAATTCCCGACCCTGCCGGGAATCGAACCCGGGACCCCTGTGACCAAAGTCCAGCACGCTAACCATTTAGCCATGGAGCCGGACACGGAAACATTAGAATGCTCGTCATTTAAGCACACCTCGTTCATCGTAAGTTTTTATCTAATCACAAAAAAGAGAAAATCAGTCCGACTCCTTTAATCTACACTAATATAATAAAGAGAGAGCGCGAATTTTGTTAGTTTGTGTATATCTGGAGGGTAATCTCAGAAACTACTGGACCGATTCTAAAAATCCTTTTACTAATGTAAATATACATTATCCCTGAGGGACATGGGCTGTATTTTATTTTCAAAGCAATTCGAGGTGGGGGCGACAGGGAAGGCATAAAAATAATAGGCTAATATAGGCGAAATATCGAATTTGTCGTGCAAGGACAACACTAAGCTCATTTTAAGCCCCTTGACCCAAAGAACAAATCTCGGTAAGCCCTATGGGCCAGAAAACTATGTTTTACCATGGCAACGCCAGCTCCAGGGTTCTACAGCAGCGCGATTATGTGTGTACGTTTGGGCATAGCTGCCAACCAAAATTTGTATACATAATCCTTGAGCATGTCTACAATATATCTCCAAAAATTAACATGTTACAGATGTGAAGTGGTATTTATAATCTCTTTTAAAAATAAAGAGACATGTCTCTCTTTTTTGTTTTTGGAAAATCCACGTAGGAGGGGGGTGGAGGAAGGGCTGATAAAGGGGTTGAATTCTTTTTATGCGAATACTTATATCTCAAAACCTGAAGATGTTACAGATGTGGAAATACGTATTTGTAATCTCCTTTAAAAATAAAGAAACGTGTTTTTTTTTTTTTTTTACTTGAGAGAAGGCGTTCTCACGTGTACAGTTTTATGTCGCATGGTCATCTCAGCCCCAAAAGGCAATACGACAAATTTTGTTTACAAAGAGTTTCTGGGGTAAATGAAACTCAATTTTTCAGTGAGTTTTTATACTTTAGGGATTTTCAGATAATGTCTTAGTACAGTACCGAGGAACGATTACTTTTATAAAATTACGAAATCCACGCGAGAAGCCGCAAGTAACTGCTAGTGTGTACATAAAGTTCACCGCAGTTCGTACAGCACATAAAATTAACGTCTTTCCCATCACCGTCAACTGCAGGCTTGAATACCAACCAAATACGACTTTTAAGTTTAGTATCCGGTTCAGAAGTCTTGTATTGTACGGTTTTTAGTTCGTTTGTTGCTTCTTTTTTTCACTTCACGATTTTTTGCCACGGTTTCTTTTCTTTTGGAATTACAGTCCACATTCGTTTCCGATAACAGGATAGACGGAGAAGTCAAACTGAATACCACAGCAAATTTGATCGGCTCCACTCGACCGTATTGCAACGCACTCCGGTGACACGGAGTACACTGTACACATTGAAGTAGGGATGTGCCACTCGATCGCCTGCTCGAGCAGGCTCGAGTGCTGACGTCACGAACTGGTGTGCCGAGCTTGGTCGAGCAAGATCGAGCAGCACAGAATTCCCTCGTGACGTAAGCTTTGCATGCGCTCTTAGCAGGACGTGTGTATTGTGACTCGAGCCACACTTTCGTCTTCACTCATTCTCTTTGGTCTTCACATTCCAGCATTACACTGTAGTGGATTAATTAGCGACCATTCTACAGAAGTACGGACGTACCACAAGTCGTAGTGGACGCATCAGTTTATTAAACCCATATATGCCCAGAATAATTTTTTTTTTAACAAATTACTCGACTTGAAGATGAGCTCTACATAGTAATAATATTTCTGTGATTTTCCTGTCTGTACTTGGTCGCTACTTCCATTTCTGGTTCTTTTGATCACTGGATGTTCATTCGTTCGTAATCTGTTTACCCTCCAGTGTCGGTTTTTCCCTCGGACTCAGCGAGGGATCCCACCTCTACCGCCTCAAGGGCAGTGTCCTGGAGATTCAGACTTTGGGTCGGGTATACAACTGGGGAGAATGACCAGTACCTCCCCCAGGCGGCCTCACCTGCTATGCTGAACAGGGGCCTTGTGGAGGGATGGGAAGGTTGGATGGGACAGGCAAGGAAGAGGGAAGGAAGCGGCCGTGGCCTTAAGTTAGGTACCATCCCGGCATTTGCCTGGAGGAGAAGTGGGAAACCACGGAAAACCACTTCCAGGATGGCTGAAGTGGGAATCGAACCCACCTCTACTCAGTTGACCTCCCGAGGCTGAGTGGACCCCGTTCCACCACTTTTCAAATTTCGTGGCAGAGCCGGGAATCGAACCCGGACCTCCGGGCGTGGCAGCTAACCACTACACCACAGAGGCGGACATCACTGGATGTGTCATTTTAATAACATAATCTTTTCAGTTTTATTATAGTGCTGTGGTACTATTTCTCCTACACCAAGACGTGTTTATACAGAGTGAACCGAAATTCGCGCACTCGGGCCTCGCAGCGCGACTTCCCACATGCCAGCAGTAAAAAAAATGTCTCTCACAAAAGTTCGTCCTGCGGGTATATCCGGCAGAAAAAGGAAGTTAAAGAATGGCAATATGGCAACACTGTAACCGCATGTACGGTAACTAGCTCTGTCAGCACATATTAGCCGTGCTGTACGGTTGGTGCAGTGGGTAGAGTTTTGGATTAGCATGCAGGAAGTCGAGGGGTTGATGCTGGGTTGAGGCGTATGTTTTTTATTTCGTAAATGTAGTCCAGGTTGTATGGTATCTAGCACCTTAATCGTCAACAGCGATTGTAGTGGGTCCTCTAGAAACCATTTGGAGTTATATATTACGATCCTAGAAATGGACAAACAATCGTTTTCATTGGTCAGCTTTGAAAGACGCCCTTTCCACGTCATGGGCGTGAATTTATTTGCTGTTGACGATTACGATGTCAGATACCATACGACTTGGACTACATTTCATCATCATCATCATCATCATCATCATCTGTTTACCCTCCAGGTTCGGTTTTTCCCTCGGACTTAGCGAGGGATCCCACCTCTACCGCCTCAAGGGCAGTGTCCTGGAGCTTCAGACTCTTGGTCGGGGGATACAACTGGGGAGTATGACCAGTACCTCGCCCAGGCGGCCTCACCTGCTATGCTGAACAGGGGCCTTGTGGAGGGATGGGAAGATTGGAAGGGATAGGCAAGGAAGAGGGAAGGAAGCGGCCGTGGCCTTAAGTTAGGTACCATCCCGGCATTCGCCTGGAGGAGAAGTGGGAAACCACGGAAAACCACTTCCAGGATGGCTGAGGCGGGAATCGAACCCACCTCTACTCAGTTGACCTCCCGAGGCTGAGTGGACCCCGTTCCAGCCCTCGTACCACTTTTCAAATTTCGTGGCAGAGCCGGGAATCGAACCCGGGCCTCCGGGGGTGGCAGCTAATCACGCTAACCACTACACCACAGAGGCGGACTTGGACTACATTTAAGAAATAAAAACAAACATACGCCTCAACCCAGGATCGACCCCTCGACCTCCTGCATACCAACCCAAAACTCTATCCACTGCACCAACTGTACAGCACGACAAACATGTGCTACAATGTCGTTACAATGTTGCCAGATTGCCATTATTCAACGTCCTTTTCCTGCCGGATATACTCGCTGGAAGAACTAACGCCCGGGTGCGCGAATTTCGGTTCAACCTGTATACAATACATCATTGGTACGACGGGACCTTCGATATTTAATTTGTATCCATTCAATTTATAATTATTTCGCTGCCGTATATGCTAATTACACTATATAAAGTGAAAGGAGGGAGAATAGTAATAACAATACGAAAATTTGAACAGAACTGAAGTCCAGAGTCCGATGGGATATAACTCAACTTTCAGGATTTTTAAAATTACAACTCACAATCCGTAGATACTGAATGTTGCGAAAATGCATCACTGGACACATAGAGCTGGTATTATGTTCTTGTAATTCTAGTGGATTAGTCATTAATAATTCAACATAGTTCGATATAAACTTACGTTATTACCACGAACATGCGGTATTTAACATCAAAGAGCAGAAAAGATTGCCCCTCAACTGATTTAATACAAGGATATCACTCATAGATGGCGGGCCATACTCCTGCTCGAGTACTGTTCGATCTACATCGAGCTGTGACGTCATCAGCTCGAGCTGCTCGAAATGCGCTCAAGCCCATCCCTACATTGAAGCAGTCAGCCCATAGAACTACCACAGCGCTGTCCTTGGCTCACCGCGTACAAATGACAGAGCGCTGGCCCAGACCGGCTCGTGCGATGACGTCGCGGGCTTCGTTTGTTCGAGCCTTTCAAAGCCCATTGCAGTGTACTGCTGAAGCAGCTCATGGGCTGGGCCTCGCTGCAGGACTCTGCCCCTTTTTTTGACTGTTTCTCACACGTAGAGTTCCATGTCGCATGTTCCAGATTTAGCTCTGCCAGTAGCTTGGTCATCTTAGCCCCAAAAGGCAATGCCACAAACGTGGTTTACAAAGAGGTTCTGGCGTAAATGAAATGCAAGTTTTCGGCAAGTTTTTATACTTTAGGGATTTTCAGATAATGTCTTAGTGCAGTACCGAGGAACAATTAATTTTTATCAACTTACGAAATCCTCGCGAGCGAAGCCGTGGGTAACAGCTGGTATATTATAAAAACAAGTCGGCCTGGAGCGATATACCGTATATATAAATATGTAAAAATGTAAATAGATGTGAATTAATGAGGCACTTCCAGAAATTTGGAACTTGGTATTAGAGAAGCTGAAGCCCCAAGATCCCTAGAAAAATCGAAAATTCTCAAAATTCACTGAAGAATGGACGCTGGGGGTCTTCAAATTTTGGGCTTAACATAAGAACGCAGTCGTATAATTTATCCAAAGTGACAACCTATAGGCTTCGTGGGCTTAAAAAATTTTGTGGAATTTCCTAATTTTTATCCCCCTTCCTCCAAATGAAGATGGCGACACAATCTGCCTGACGAGCTAGAAAATTGAAATTTGGCGAAATTATAGCTTTTATCCTCTAACCAACGGAAAATCCAAGATGTTAAATTTTTGCACTTTTTACCCCCAAATATATCGAAATATGGAGGCAATTTTAATGACTGTGTAGACATTCGTTTTGAGGTATTTGTTTTCTAAACGGTAAGTTGTATCACAAAACGGATGGCGCAATTTCCGTTCAATTTGGAGTGATCTACAACTTTGGTCCTGTGACTTTTTGTCTTATCACTCTCCCTTATACGTTAGATTTGGCCGTATTTCTGGATTGTTCGTAAATGTGGTGATTTTTCACGTATATTTCATTGTTTAACAGACTTATAGGAAAAATAGAGTCTTCAAGTTTGGTACGCACATCGGCACGGTCGAAGGCGATATTTTGACCAAATTTCATGATTCTAGCTTATAGTTAAGTACCGGTATGCAATAAATAAAACGTTAAAAATTTCACCCTATTCTAATTCTCGAACACAATTTAACCCATAAATATGGGAGATATGAGAAAATGGTTTAGAAGCAAACACGTTAAAGGATAAAAGGGGCGTCTGATGGCCGTAAACTGTTTGTTAATATGATGTACCGTTTAGGAGTAGGGAATTTCGAAGTGGTGGTCTGCACTTTTAAACGTGCTCATGCTTATCCGTCATCTATCTATGTAAAAATGTAAATAGATGTGAATTAATCAGGCACTTCCAGAAATTTGGAACTTGGTATTAGAGAAGCTGATGAAATGGTGTGTGGCTGTGTGTTACTCTATCACGCAAGAACCACTGGTCCGATTTACATGAAATTTTGCATGAATGTAGCTTACTTACATGGTTGACATATAGGCTACTTTTGATTTCGATATATTGCACTATTTAAAGATGGTGACCATTTTAGTGACGTCACTACACCCTTTGGTTTCAAACGTTCATAATTCAATTTAAAATAAAAAGAGAACGCTAAGAACTAGCAAACTTTTGATGGCATTTAATTTTCTATACGAAAGGTCCTTATCACTTCTCGTGTATCTCCAAAGTTTAGTGAGTAAAACCCAAATTTGTGCTATAAAACACGGCCTCCGCGCCGCACCTCGCCTATCCCCTGCACGCGTACCTGCCGGCCGTGAACTTGCCGTTGGGTTGGGCAGGTGTTCAGTGAGCTGGCTACTATCAGCCTGTACGGAGTAAGCTATCCTGTGCTGCGTTTGTACACATTAAACATTGTTCCTTTCACACGCTATCCTGTGCTGCGTTTGACCACATTAAACATTGTTCCTTTTACACTTCATCTGTTCACCTTTACCAAATTGCTTTCATTGGAGGATCACCAGGCTCGAGTGTCTGCTAACACAAGTAGAATGGCGTCACAAAGAGCTTCTCAGACTCCTGATGAACACCAAGCTAGACTGTCAGCTGACGCAATCAGGCATGCCTCACAGAGAGCCTCAGAGACACCTAATGAGCGTCAGGTTAGAGTGGTAGGAAACACAAGTAGCATGACTACAACAAACATAGTCTTCTTAGTTTAGGGAGAATGAGCCAAACATGCAGATATTGTAATGCACTAAAATGGAAAGGGGAACCAACGGGTGCTGCTCTAATGGAAAAGTGAGGCTCCCTTTAACTGATGAGCCAATTGAACTCCTTAAAACTCTTCTTATCGAGGAAACCGCAGAATCCAAGAAATTTTTAACTAACATTCGTAAATATAACTCATGTTTCCAAATGACCTCATTTGGTACTTCTGGTCAGGTCATATCACATGACTACCTCACAACGTTTACTGTCCAGGGGCAAATCCAGTGGCGGTGGGCTCGTAGGAGCACATGAGCACGTGAACACCCAGTTTTAATACATATTTACGCATTCATAGATAATTTGCTTGCTTGTGCTTGCTTGTTGTTTAAAGGGGCCTAACATCGAGGTCATCGGCCCCATAGATAATTTAAAATGTTCCTTTCTTTCGACCTGATTTCGACAATCGATAGAAAGCATTCAACTTATATCGAAGCTCCGTTACACCCACAGTTGTTCGTTTTCTTCTTCTTCTTATTGGTTAGTTTTTGGACATCGTCGTAAGACGCTACGTCCAGTCACTGGTTAGTTGTTCGTTTTGACTGATACTGCAGCGAGCACACTGGATAATGCGCTATTGTGCTGAAGACTATACGCATGCGCAAAGCAAATGTCGTCATGGTTTATGCACTGATATTCCCATTAGCGTAGAGCACGGTAAGGTACGTGTCTTGCCGTCTAGAGCCACCCTCAAACCAGTGGCAGTATTACAGATGACCACAAGGGTCCACCACCTCCCTATTACGGTTAGCCACAGCCTCCCACGAGCTACTATTGCATTGCATTACCGGAAGATTTCGCTAGTAATTTTGAATAGGCATTTTCTAGCTCGTTGTGAACAGGTGTTCGTAATCGCGGGAAGAAGTTGGCTTTGCCTTGTGACTGGAAAATCTTTTCAAGTGAAATTTATTTGAGTGTTGTGTTTTGCTTCTCTGTTTGTATGGTTTGTAACTATGGTATTCTTTGTGTAAGAGGAAATGAATTCAGGTAATTTTAACCAGCGAAATATTAACCTATCAGGATAAGTTTAAAATTAAAAGGCTTGAAGCGGACAGACCAGATTTGTTTATCGAAAAAGTTGCAAAAACTGACAAACGCGAGTATAGGCCTGTTTTAAGAGAGAAGTGTACGGAACACGCAAGTGGCTCTGTGGATATAGATCTAGGAATGCGCTTTTTTGTTTGCCCTGTTCATTGTTCACCAAAGAAAGAAGTGTATGGATTTCAGCTGGGTGCACAGACCTTGCTCATTTGAGTGCAAAAATAAATAAACATGAAAATTCCCATGCACACAGAAACGCGAGTACTGAATTCCCTATGCTAGTGTTGTCTATAATTTCCAAGACGAGATTAATTAACATTTGATACAGTAGTACCCTGATTAACCGAGATAATGTGGAGACTATTGGGGTCAATTCGGAAACAATTATTTTAAAAAATCGACCAGTAAATGTAGTACCTGCACATTATTTCTATGCTTCTCATCATACCCAGGTGAACTTCGTCCTATTTAAAAACCAAGAATAATGCTCGCATCCTTCAATGTTCGCAGTGCAGTAAAGTTATTATGAATTTTACTTTTGTTCTACACTGACACAGCCGGCCCCGTGGTGTAGGAGTAGTATGCCTGCCTCTTACCCGGATGCCCGGGGTTCGATTCTCAGCCAGGTCAGGGGCTTTCACCTGGATTTGAGGGCTGGTTTGAGATCCACTCAGCCTATGTGATTACAATTGAGGAGCTATCTGACGGTGAGATGGCGGCCCCGGTCTAGAAAGCCAAGAATAACGGCCGAGAGGATTCGTCGTGCTAACCACACGACACCTCATAATCTGCAGGCCACCGGGCTGACCAGAGGTCGCTTGGTAGGCCATGGGGTTTAGTTTTGTTCTACACTAACACCCAGGTGAACTGCATCCTATTTAAAAACCAAGAATAGTGTTCGCATCCTTCAATATTCGCAGTGTAGTAAAGTTATGAATTTTACTTTTGTTGTACACTAACAGATTAGTCTAGAATACAATTTTTCCTCGGTTACAGGGGTTCTACCACATTACTTTTTTGTGAAAAAGGAACCGTACAAGTAACTTTTAGTTATTTATGTACCTATCTTACTTTTTTGCTGACTTAAGGCATGAACAAAAATGTTGTTGTGAACCACCTAAAAATTTCGTCACGAGCCGCCACTGGGCAAATCTAACATAGAATTGGCTCATTACTCACCCAAACTGATCAGCCTTATAGTTTTCTTCAAGTATTTTATGGGTAATCATCAGGCTGAGGCTTCAAGACGTTGTGATTATATTCCTGGCGTATCCCAAAACACAGTACAAAGCCTTCAACGCATGCTTCATGACAATAATCATTTAATCAGGTCCTTCAAAACAGCACTAGATCAGTGGCCCTCTGATGATTTCAAAGTAATTATCCGCGCTGACCACCGGCCAGCCGGTGAGCACGAGCGACGATTTAACGCTCCAAATGTCGATGAAGTTGCAGTGGTCATTGTTGGATTTGAGTTTCAGGAGCCAGACATTCCCCTGCGCAAAATAGAGGACACTTTGGTGAGAGTATCTGAAACTCATCGCTTCTATGACGCTCTGCAATACCCTCTCATATTCTGGAGTAGTCAAGAAGGTTACTATTTCAACATCCAACAAATTAATCCTACAACTAATCTTACATTAACTCAGAAAGTGACTGCAATGCATTTTCATTCTTACTTAATAATGGTTCGCAAAAATAATTTTAACGTCACTATTCGCTACAGACAACTTCTCAACCAGTTTATTGTCGACAAGTACGCAAAAACTGAAACCGAGAGATTACTGTTCATTAAGTTAAACCAGGAGAAGTTGCGTGCTGAGCATTATGTACACCTATGCTGTTGCCAACGAAGAGACTCTACGCGCAAATGATGTTGGTCAAGTAGTGATCCTGCCTTCAAGCTTTGTTGGCTCACCACGCTACCTTAGTGAACGAGCACAAGATGCTCTGACGTATGTTAGGAACTATGGTCGTCCTGATCTGTTTACAACAATGACATGCAATCCTCAGTGGGAGGAAATCGTTCGAGAGCTACTTCCAGGTCAGAAGGCAATTGACAGACATGACATAGTGGCAAGAGTATTCAAACAAAAAGTTAAAATTTATGTTGCTGTAATGAACAAAGGACAAATCTTTGGTGCTGTCAGATGCTGGATGTACACTGTTGAATGGCAGAAACGTGGACTCCCACATATTCACGTGCTTCTATGGCTGATTGATAAGATCCAGCCACAAGAAATCGATGATGTCGTCAAAGCTGAGATACCAGATAACACTTCTGACCCCCTCCTTCATGACTTGGTGGTCAAACATATGGTGCATGGTCCTTGCGGTGCTATCAACTCTAGGTCACCACGCATGAAAAATGGGAAGTGTACGATGAAGTATACCAGACAGTCACTAACCGAAACACAAACCAGTGACAATGGATACCCTTTGTACAGAAAGCGTTCTACAATTCACGGTGTGCATACTGTTGAAATTAACGTAACAGGTCGAGGACCCGTTGATATTGACAACAGTTCGATTGTGCCATGCAACCCTGTTTAACTAAGATATTACCGGGCGAGTTGGCCGTGCGCGTAGAGGCGCGCGGCTGTGAGCTTGCATCCGGGAGATAGTAGGTTCGAATCCCACTATCGGCAGCCCTGAATATGGTTTTCCGTGGTTTCCCATTTTCACACCAGGCAAATGCTGGGGCTGTACCTTAATTAAGGCCACGGCCGCTTCCTTCCAACTCCTAGGCCTTTCCTATCCCATCGTCGCCATAAGACCTATCTGTGTCGGTGCGACGTAAAGCCCCTAGCAAAAAAAAACAAATAATAACTAAGATATTCAAAGCCCATATCAATGTGGAGTATTGCAATTCTGTTAAGAGCATAAAGTACATCCGAAAATATGTTTTCAAGGTAACCGACCAAGCTGTATTCAATCTGGTATGGAAGCTGTGCCAGATAATAGACGAGATGAAGTATCTCTTTACCAATCAGGACGTTACTTGAGTTCTAATGAGGCAGCATCTTTGGGTTTTTGGTTCACGAAAGACATCTCACTGTTACCCATCTGAGTGTTCACTTAGAAAACTTCCAGAGGGTTTACTTCAGTGAAAACAATAAGCATGAAGTTTTACAAAATCCAAAAGGTACAACGTTAACTGCATTTTTAAGATATGCGCAGACCATGAACTTGCGAGGGCCCTACTTTACAACGAAGTACTCCATTACTTCACATGGAATGCTTCGAGAAAAAGTTCTAACGTCGCCGTATCGGGACACCAATGGAGAATCAACCAGATGTAAAGTACTCCGATGCACTGGGCCGTGTGTACACAGTGCACCCTGCAAACTTCGAGTGCTACTATTTACGTCTGTTACGCGGTCCTACTTCCTTTGAAAACTTGAGGACTGTTCAAAACCACACCTATAATACATACAGAGAAGCGTGTGAAACCTTGGTGTTTTGAACGTAAATGACTCACTTGATTAAATAACAACATTTATTACACTTATGACACTTATATAACACATTATAATACATAATACTGGGTATTGATGGGCAGGTGCCCTCGATAACGGTCAGTCACATGTTACCGTCTCCTCATGCTCGAGGCACCCAAGCATAAGTCTCTCATTCCCCTTCCATCCACACCTTCAAAATAAATACACACTGAAGGGTGCTGCTGTCTGTCCTAAAGTGGTAGCGAGCAACTAGGTGGTCTAGCCATAGCTAGGCCGGAACATGCTCCCCACTGTTGAATCACCATGATTTAACCGAATTAAATTGCCTGATATGCCCTCATGAGAGTTCAGTTCAATTCAAGCATCACGCAGGCACTGACATATAGAGTTCATGTTCAGTAACCAAAATGAGTTGATCATTCAACAAAATATACATATAAACATAAGTAAAACAGAAACACAATCAACAAAATATTTACACACTGTTAACAGAAGGTACTAAGTAGTTTGACTGCGTCCTCATCCATTATTATGCAGTATGAAATTAAGAAATAATTCACACTATAGAGTTATCAGTTCAAATCACACACACAACACCATAATTACACCCTGAAATGAACAAAAGAAACAAATATTCACATGAAACACATTATGTTTTAGCCACAACGATCCTGTTTAGTGTTCAATAGGTAATGGCATTAATTTCTATACAGGTCGTTTAACAAGACCACTGGTTGTTCTGATGGTAGCCACTCGTCCATGTCCATCCTTCCCAGGGTGAACAGTCTCCACCACAGCCAACTTCCAATAGAGAGGAGGAAGGTTGTCCTCCTTCAGAAGAACAACTGTTCCAGTAGCTAGGTTCTCCTTGAGACATGTCCATTTCTTCCTCTGCTGCAGTGAGTTCAGGTAATCGGCAGACCACCTCTTCCACAACTGCTGCTGCATTGCCTGGATACGCTGCCATCAAGACAATCTGTTGATGGGCAGGTCAGTAATGTCAGGCTCAGGAATGGTTGTAAGGGGGGGCACCAATTAGGAAGTGAGCAGGTAATAAATAATTAAGGTCACTGGGGTCATTGGGTAAGGCAGATAGGAGGCGAGAATTAAGACAGCTTCCATCTGTGCAGTAAGGGTACATAGCTCCTCAAATGTCAGTAGTTCCCACAGTCCGCCAAAGTGTGGAGAGCTGGGAGGTATAACGTGCCACGTGATGCCTTCCATCGCTAATGAATTCCTTATCTCTTCACAAAAGCTGGTTGAAAGGAATAGTTCTCGTAGATCCTGCATCCTTCTGTTGGCACCAATGAAGTTAGTCCCATTATCACTATAGATGATGGAGCATTTCCCACGTCGAACTATGAATCTCCTCAGGGCTGCCATAAAGGCATCAGTAGAGAGGTCACTCACCACCTCCAGGTGAAGAGCCTTGGTAGTCAGACAGATCAACAATGCAACGTAGCTCTTAGTTGTCTGTTTACTTCTTACATTTCCCCTCTTGACGAAGAAAGGACCAGCATAATCAGTTACTACATTAAGAAATGGGCGACTCTGTTGCATTCTGGTCACAGGGAGCTGTCCCATCAACTGTTCAGCTGTTGACGCCTTGAATCTAAAACAGGTCAGGCACTTGTGGATGACTCTTCGAACAACTGCCCTAGCCGTGGGAATCCAGAATCTTTCTCTTAATGATGCAATTACTAATTGAGCACCTGCATGTAAAAGCCTAATGTGTTCTGCCATCACAACAAGGTTTGTGAGAGCATTCTGGGGAGGAAGGAAAAGCTGGTGCTTAGTGTCATGAGGTAGTTTTGAATTTAATAGTCTTCCTTCTACCTTTAGCATTCCCTTATCATCTAAGAAAGGGTGTAAATCTGCAATTTTACTCTTCCTTGACATGTTGCATTTAGAGTTGAGACTGCCTATCTCTTGAGTATAACACACTTGTTGTGCAATTTTGATACAGGAGTGCAAGGCCATCTGCAGCTCTTGTGCACTTAATATCCCTAACCTCTTGTCTTGAGGATAGGCACTATTGTGAATAAATCGCCAACAATATGCAGTAACTCGAGTCAGTCGGGACATTGACGAGTACTTCAGCATAAGTTCATGCCAATTTGTACCTATCAACATGACTACAGGAAGTGTGCTTCGTGACTCAGGTAGTTCCTCTACTGCATGGGCCGAGATTGTGTCTGGCCATGATTCAGTGGGCACAATTAACCAGGATGGTCCGTGCCACCACAGGTTCATACCTCGTAGTTGTCCTGGAGCAACACCTCTGGATATTAAATCTGCTGTATTGCAACTGGTCGGAACATGTCTCCATTTTGCCTTGTGAGAGTATTCTTGAAGTGAAGAGACTCGGTTGGCCACAAATGTTTTCCAGCGAGTAGCAGGAGATGCGATCCAGGCTAAGACAATGGTGGAGTCCGTCCACAGGTACAACTTGCTGACTGGCAGAGACAAAGATGGTAGGGTCTTGTGGAGTAATCGGGCAAGTAGTAGCGCTCCACACATTTCAAGTCTTGGTAGTGTCAGTTTCTTCACCGGTACTACTCTGGATTTAGAATATAATAATCTGACACAGGTCTGTTCCCCTTTGTCGACAGACCGTACATAAAGACAAGCTCCATAAGCTTGTTTTGAAGCATCAGAAAAACCATGAATTTGTTTATCTGCAGGGGGTCCCTTACATGTGACTAACCGCTCAATATAAAGTTCTCTTACTGTCTGTGGCTTAAAGTTAAGTTCTTCCCATTCTCTGATTAGTTGAGATGGTAGTCTGTCATCCCAGTTCAGATTGACTATCCAAAGTTTCTGCATAAAAATCTTGTAAGAAATTACCAAAGGACTGACCAAGCCAAGTGGATCAAATATTGATGCAATAACAGATAAGACCTTTCGTTTAGTTACATGAGTATCAGCATGATATGGACTGTCTGAATACAGATTGCCACAAATGAGAAAATGATCAGTAACTGGATGCCATAATAGGCCTAAAGATTTCACGCTAGTGCCTTCGTCAAGACTTAAAGGCAGCTGGGATTCTTCTGAAACTGCTTCCAGTAATGCTGAGTGGTTTGAACACCATTTCCTGAGGTGAAATCCTCCATTCTCTAGTAAATTAATAATTTCAGACTGCAACTGAAGAGCATCCTGGATATCGTCACAGCCGCTTAATAGATCAACATAAAAATCTCTGCGAACAACTTGTGCTGCTCTGGGGAACCTCGATTCTTCATCTTCAGCGAGTTTCTGCAGGCATCTGGTAGCTAGGAAGCGTGCTGATGCTGTACCATATGTTACAGTTGCAAGTTCATAGTGAGAGGGTGGGTCCCTAGGTGATTCCCTCCAGATAATCCGCTGAAGTTTCCTATCATCTGCATGAACCATGACTTGCCTATACATTTTAGCAGTATCTGCGGTGAAGGCAAAAGTATGCATTCTAAACCTTAGAATGATAGAGTAAAGATCCTGTTTTATTGTCGTTCCAACCATTAATATATCATTCAATGAAATATTGTTAGAATTTATTGTAGATAATTTTGCTGCTGTAGAATCCTGGAGCAGACGTTGCCATGGTTACGACAGTTCATTACTTTATCCGATTTCTATAGCAGGGGTAGAGTGGTGCCAATATCTCCGTAACGGTTGGTTTTAGGGCCTTAAAACATGGTTTGCGGGCCCGTAGGACTTACCGAGTTTTGTTCTTTGCGTCAAGAGGATTAAATTGAGCTTTGTCTCGTCCTTATACGACAAATTCGATATTTTGCATATATTAGCCTATTATTTTTATATCTGCCCCCCCCCCAGCGCCCTCCCACTTCGAATTGTTTTGAAAATAAAATACAGCCATGTTACTCACTCGCAATGTAGCTTTCTATAGGCGAAGAAATTTTTAAAATCGGTTCAGTAGTTTTTGAGTCTATTCGTTACAAACAAGCAAAATTTTCCTCTTCATAATATTAGTGTAGATTAATGTGGCAAAGGGCTTCCCAAAACAAACTCCACACACCTCTCTCTTACTCTAACACATTTTCTGTTTCACCCACACAGTGCCACGCCCGTAAATAAGGCTAGCGTCTCAGATCCTGCCTCCAACCTGACTTCGCGCCAATTACCATAGCGTCATATTGCGCAACATTACAATTATTGCGTTAAATATCATCAAATTTCACATGAACAGTACGGTTCAATATATGGCCCCTATGTTTGCCGGCCTCCCAGTGCCAAGACTAAATAGCCATTTAATTCGAATTCATTACATGGTGAACTCACAGGCAATCACATACCTATTACAATTATTTTTAATCCTATCAGACTTTTATTTTACTCTTCATTATTATTTTAACTATCACCTTCACATTGTAATTCATTTATGTCCCGTTGCGAAGCACGGGTACTTCAGCTCGTATAATATAAAAGCTAGTCGGTCTGGAGCGATGTATATATAAATATATAAAAATGAAAATAGATGTGAATTAATGAGGCACTTCCAGAAATCAGAGAAACTTGAAACTTGGTACCGGAGAAGCTGATGGCCCCTTCCCTAGAAAAATAGAAAATTCTCAAAATTCCCTCAAGGGGACACGCTGGGGCTTCAAATTTTGGCTCAGCACAAGAACGTATTTGTATAATTTATCCAAAGCGACAACCTATAAGTTTCGTGGATTTAAAAATGTTTCAGGAATTTCCTAATTTTTATCCTCCTTCCCTCCAAATCAAGAAGGCGGTACAAGCTGCCAGACGAGTTAGAGAATGGAAATTTGGCGAAATTATAGCTTTCAGCCTCTAACCGACCGAAAAATTATAAGATGTTCAGATTTTTTACTTTTTATCCCCAAAGATATCGAAATATGGAGGCAATTGACTGCAGACATTCGTTCTGAGGTATTTTGTTTTCTAAACGGTAAGTCGTATCACAAAACGGATGGCGCAATCTCGGTTCAATTTGGAATGATCTACAACTTTGGTCCTATGACTTTTCGTCGTATCTCTCTCTCTCTCTCTCTCTCACTCACTCTTATACGTTAGATTTGGCCGTATTTCGGGATTGTTCGTAAATTTGGTGATTTTTACACTATATTTCAATGTTTGACACACTTATAGGAAAGATAGTCTTCAAGTTTGGTGCGCACATTGGTACAATCGAAAGCCATATGTGGACCAAATTTCATGATTCTAGCTTATACTTAATGCAAAAAGTAATATAAAGCGTTAAAATTGTACCCAAATTTTACCCTATTCATTTTTTCAACTCAATTTAACCCATAAATATTGGAAATACGATAAAATGGTTTAGAAACAAACATGTAGAAGGAAACAAGAGGCGTCTGATGGCGCAAACCGTTTGTTAATATGATATACCCTTTAGAAATAGTGAATCTCTAAGTGGGGGGTCTGCACTTTTAAACGTGCTCATGCTTATCCGTCATCTATATATATATAAAGTAAGCGTTTCGTCTGTACATTGCTCAGACTTGGAAAATAATGGTATTTCTGTATCGATCATGTACGCAGTAATAAGAAAATGCACTTTTTACTTTTCCGTAATTTATGTCTGCCTGTATGTATGTATGTATGTATTGCAACCGTACAGCTACAGTCGGAGAACACCGAGACACCTCAGGTGTGCTCAGTTCATAAATTAGACGCACATATAACTAATCGAAGGATGTGGCATGCATAGGAAATGACGGAATTGTGGCATATAACAAATAAAATACAGAAGAAAATTAACATATGGCATGGTTTATTAATCACAATACTCTCAAATTGTCATCCTCCTAACTTGTGATGATGTGAATGATCGTTAACGAATTAAAATATGTATCTCTTGAAGTACAAAAGAAATAATCAAATGGGGTGGTACATGATTTCATACCCTATCTTGTCCTAGCAAATCGTAATTACATATTCATTTAATATTTTGATCAGATAAACAGATTCCGTTTGATTAATTGAAAGTTCTGGATTCAGACGATCAGCTCTGAAATATTAAAAGAAAAAAATTGAATTAACTTTTGCACAAAACCCCATTAAGTTTCCACTTATCGATTCAAAAATTTACGATTCTTTACAATTACATAATTTGATGCTTCAATTTCAGTTTAAAACTGAGTCGGTTCAATGAAATAATAATCTGTTCCATTACCAGTCACTTACTGGATTAACAAAATTAAATAGATAAATTACTGAAGTCTGAAAATGCAATACGCATTTAAAATGGTCTGCCTAACTCAAAATTCAATTTCTTCAATGCCATATCACAACTACTAAATGCAAATAACGAAGACATTAACATCATCCGCATCGTGTAACAATATCTGAGACAAAAAAATCAACTCCAAAACACCATAACCATACAATAATACAAAAATACGCTACTATTTACACCCTATATTACATTATCTACACATGTGGCTACATAAAGACGATCATATTGTCGGAGTATTACTGAATAATTTGATCATATTGTCGGAGTGTCATTGTATAAGTTTATCATAGCTGAAGGTATCGTGAAATTTCTAAAGTTTAATCCGATGACCTGGATGAAAATCCTCGAATATTCTGGAAATCTCGAGTTCAGGCAAAGTCTCGAATGGTGTTCTAGAACCATTGTAAATTATCGTGAACATTAAAGTCGTGAACTATAGAAAACTCGGAATAAATCTAATTAAGATTACCTCTTCGAAAACGTACACAAATTCAAACATACGTAGGTTCCATATCCTAAATCACGCAAATATCTATCATAATCCACTATCTACTTATCACTTGCCTCAATAACTATATGGCGTGATTCTACTCTCGAAGAGTTACTTCGCTTATTCATTACAAAATCACTTCTCTCGAAGACTAAATTATGACATTAACCGTAGCAAAATCTCCAGTAACGATTCCTACTATACAATTATACATTTGTGATCCACCCCGGGATATCACAAACTCAATCTAACATCACATAACAAGTTCTACGCATGTATAATTCTCGAAGATTCAATCCACCTACCGGTTCTCATATCTGGATTCAACTATCTTTGTTCCGTAGGATTATCTACACGGGTTCTGATCCAAAATAACGGAATCATTCCTCTTTTAAGACTTTAAGTTCCAATATTTTACGATGATACACCCAATAAATACCATGCACGGTTATATCTCATCTCTGCACGATGACTGTACATCCAGAAACATCTATTCTACATAAACGAATGCTCTAAAATTATTCCCACCAATTGTGGCTATAATAAAGCTGAAAGATACACTCCGAGAATTGTCACTACCTGACACACTATAACACATAAGCCGTGTACGCCGTTCCAATATCACGTTATTATCTGACAAGAATAAATATGAAGATTTTCTACTGTCTTTATAATATGGTAAAGTACTACAACAACATAACTAAAATATACTGCCAGACCATTTACTAATTACTACTACGTAACTACACTTCTACCAAACAGATTATCTTAGACAATTGTGTCGACTTAGCTTTAAGGCGTCTTCACGATGTCGAATAACTGGTCGTCCTCAGGAATAATATAGTCATAGGTGCCTTCCTCTCATCCTGTTGCCTGTCAGCTGGTCACATGGGTTTAAGCTTCCATTTCAGCACCAACACATATAGTAGTATGTGACAAAACCATGATGATATTCATCACTATCCTCTTGAATTTCAGGCTGAAAGTTGACAAGAATAATATTCTGAGTAGTATATTTGAATGGCCCAACTAAGTTAATACAATCCAACTTCCACAATTCAATCTTTAATTATCGCCGTCCGCTCTCGAACCAAGGACTTATCTCAACAGCGTGTCAAACTCCACTGAAGTCCGGCGACTGGCATACACACTAACCCAATAACCTACTTCTCTTCACAGCTGACCGGCTGGACTCCTTGATTCACCACGCACGCGCGTTCGAGCCGGAACTCTAGTCAAATTAGCAATAATAATAATTTTCCACACTGGTTTCATTTGTAAACTAATGTTCAGGAGCGTTATTATTATTATCGTTATTTTTGACATACACATTAATTTTCTATCATGCTATTCTGATAGTATCACAAATCGTTCATATGGTTTGTTATGACCGGTGTGAAACTCAGTTTCTCGAATGCTAGCGATGCGCGCTCTGTTTTTCTTTTTCTTTCTTTCTTTATTCTTTTCTTTCTTGGGTGGTTACTCCTAGTCGTTGACATCCAAATACAGTTTTATAGCTTAAACCATTAATTCGAAAATTATTATGCTCACAGGTGAATTCATTGAGACTCCAAAGAGTACTAGTTCGAAGATATGCCACTCCATCCACATATTCAAGCCATCCGGCCTATTGAAACTGTCACAGTATGTATGTATGTATGTATGTATGTATGTATGTATGTATGTATGTATGTATGTATGTATGTATGTATGTATGTATGTATGTATGTATGTATGTATGTATGTATGTATGTATGTATGTATGTATGTATGTATGTATGTATGTATGTATGTATGTATGTATGTATGTATGTATGTATGTATGTATGTATGTATGTATGTATGTATTCCACGAGAAAACGGCTGAAGAGACTTTAATAAAAATCGGTATGTAAAGTCGGGGGATGAGCCACTATAATCTAGACAATAAATCACGTTTTTCACGCTGAGTAAGATGGTAGTTTAGGAGAAGGCCAAAAATTAATTCTCAAATATATTATTAGTGGTCCTATCGATAAATTCTACGTAACTAAAGATATATAGAATTAAGTTTCTGATCATTTAAATCTTATACATATTTACCGTACCGGCAATGATAATACAGATATTCATGAATTTGTATTTTTGTTGTTAAGTCCATATCAATGTCGACCCACGAGAAAATGGGTTAACAGAATTTAATGAAAATCGGTATGTGGAGTAGGGGAAAAAGAAGCTATAAGCTATAAACAATTTTATTCACCCTGAATGAAATTGTAGTTTATGGGAAGGCGCCTGAAATTTAATTTCTAATACCTATGTTATTGATCCTACCGAACAGTACTACATAACAAAAGTTATAGAGAATACAATTAAACTTTATGTTTTATTCAGTTTTACCGCACCGACTATGATAAGAGTGGTATTTCAGAGTCGGAAGAAAATATCGAAAGCGCATAACATTGATCAACAATAACATTACATTAACCATTGTTTGTTGTGATGTTCTTTGTCTCTTATACTGCCACTCAACTCCCATAGATGGGATTATTGCTGCGTACCGAGTATAACAGCCTGACTGAATATTGATGGAAAATAGCTGGGGAGTTAGAAAACTTTCTTCTTTAGCATGCCATTCCTCTGGTCCATACATTTTCTGATACTGCTGGTGCGAACACACTGGTTCATCATAGTATTCCAGCTATTCGATCCCTATTTTGACGCGCTGTTTTGAAAGAGCAGTGTGCATACTTAAGACAGAGGCTCACTTAGTTGTAGTAGTAGTAGTAGTCGTCGCCATAAGACCTATTTGTGTCGGTGCGACGTAAAGCAAGTAGCAAAAATGTAGTAGTAGTAGTAGTAGTAGTAGTAGTACGGTATGACCTACCGAGCTCGATAGCTGCAGTCGCTTAAGTGCGGCCAGTATCCAGTATTCGGGAGATAGTAGGTTCGAATCCTATAGTCGGCAGCCCTGAAGACGGTTTTCCGTGGTTTCCCATTTTCACACAAGGCAAATGCTGGGGCTGTACCTTAATTAAGGCCACGGCCGCTTCCTTCCCAGTCCTAGCCCTTTTCTGTCCCATCGTCGCCATAAGACCTACCTGTGTCGGTGCGACGTAAAGCCAGTAGCAAAAAAAAAAAGGTACGGTATGACCTGCTATAGAATTACAATCTAGGCCTATTCCAAATTATAGCACCACAATTCACTAAATAACTCGAAATTCAACTCTGAAAAGAGACATTTCTTAAGAAAAGCGTCTTCCACTTCACTTTTATTAAATTCTACATAAATTATACTACATATTAGCAGCGAAGAGGGTGTTTCTCCTCTAGTTTGGAGGAAAAATTTGCCTCAGATAGATTTTTCCACCGCCAGTGTAGTGAATTGAGATTTTCCGACACTTCGGGTACTACTAGGAAATAGATTAGTAAAAGAGCATAGTTTTTTTCCCTAGAACTCTCTACTATTGGACACACACACACACACACCCACCGAAGAAATACGAAGATCAACGCCTGTCTGCGGCTTGGTCATTCCAGCTCTAGAACTTTTGACTGTTTGTTAAAAGTGAGAAAATGTGTGGTTTTTAATTTAATCGAGTATTTCATATGAAAACATTGCTTTTAATCGCGCCATTCCTACTGACTTCATTGTAATAACCTATGTTCATTTCAGTTGGGAAAACCACTAAGACTGTCTTTCTGAGGACTGAAAAAGGCAGGCGGAGAGTCGGTGTCTGCCATTATAATGAAAATTCCTCAGCCTGATTGTGACTGATGGAAGGCAAGCGGGCCTACCATTACATTGAAAATTCCCTAACCCAGTCTTCATATGAGAAATGACGTTTTGTGACTTTCCCGTCGCGTTTCTAGGGTAACAGTAAGAGCTGTGCAATTTAATACAATCTTCCTCACAACGTGTATACTACCTAACCTAGAATTCTGTATGCAATGTAGAATTCTGTAGCGAAGCACGGGTACATCAGCTAGTCAAAACATATTTGGAAATCATCTCAAATGAACTTTCATTTTCTAATTTAGTTTGTAGACACCGGGTATAAGTTAGTATATGTACCTGAGTTGGTCCCAGTGTTCTCGGTTCTCGTAGCGTAATGGCTAGCGCACTCGCTTTGTAATGTTACGTACACAAGTTCCAGTCTTCCTTGCATCAAGTATCTTTTGTTTTCATTATTAGTGTTGCATACATCTGTATGCCTCATTTCATACATTCTTTTTGTTAATAATATATTTCATTTAAATGTGTAATCACAATATTGTCTAGTAGGAAAATGCTTTATATATGTGCTACTTATAGAAAATGGTGTTGTGATTAATGTCCGCCTCTGTGGTGTAGTGGTTAGTGTGATTAGCTGCTACCCCCAGAGGCCCGGGTTCGATTCCCGGCTCTGCCACGAAAATTTGAAAAGTGGTATGAGGGCTGGAACGGGGTCCACTCAGCCTCGGGAGGTCAACTGAGTAGAGGTGGGTTCGATTCCCACCTCAGCCATCCTGGAAGTGGTTTTCCGTGGTTTCCCACTTCTCCTCCAGGCGAATGCCGGGATGGTGCCTAACATAAGGCCACGGCCGCTTCCTTCCCTCTTCCTTGCCTATCCCTTCCCATCTACCCATCCCTCCACCAGGCCCCTGTTCAGCATAGCAGGTGAGGCCGCCTGGGCGAGCTACTGGTCATTCTCCCCAGTTGTATCCCCGACCAAGAGTCTGAAGCTCCAGGACACTGCCCTTGAGGCGGTAGAGGTGGGATCCCTCGCTGTGTCCGAGGGAAAAGCCGACCCTGGAGGGTAAACAGATGATGATGATGATGATGATGATTAATTCCAATCATCATTGTAGTAGTAAACCATATGGCATGGTTTTCCGTGGTTTCCCATTTTCACTCCTTAATTAAGACCTCGGCCGCTTCCTTCCCACTCCTAGCCCTTTCCTTTCCCATCGTCGCCATAAGACCTATCTATGTCGGTGCGACGTAAAGCAACTAGCAAAAAAAAAAAAAACATATGGCATACAGGAATGACGCCCAGATAGCAGATTCCGTATAGTTGTTTACCTAGTCTTCTCGTAAATGATCTCAAGGAAATTGGAAACTATTCCATTGCCGAATTCCTCTTCCTATGAATGGATATTTACCCCGATTGGTTCTTTTCATTTAGAGTACCGTATCTTCCAACTTTGTATTCCTAGAGTTAAACATTAGAATGGAATGCATTATCAATAAATGGAAGCATGTGGAACTAAACGGGGTCACAGAGCTAATTGTAAATTGAGAATCGTGGAGATAACCAATTCACAGAAGCCTGCAAATAGAATGCTCAAATGCAAGTCCATAAGGAAGATGTGTGTGTGTGTGTGTGTGTGTGTGTACGTGCATGGCAGCGCGTAAAAGAGAGTTAAGAACAACGGCAGGGAACGAAAATAAATGTTTAAATATAAATTAGAAAGACGAAGAGAACCTGAGTGTGGTACCTTCTATTGCGGAGCGAGCGACTTGACCAATCTACTACGAGAATACATTCCAAAACACTGCATTACGTGACAGCTTATAAGTGGCGTAAGGAAATGTAATTTCGAGCTTTTAATCGCAATTAGGTATTGATTTTGAAGCTCATAGATTAAAATCACGAAAGCTTGACATACCGTACGGTAAATCGTTGTACATAACTCTTAAGACTCCCATTCTTTTGGTGTTAATCAGCAGATGCAAGCACAGGAAAGTAAGACAATCGAAATGAGCTTCATACATCTAACGATAGATAGCACCTCACTAGAAAGCGAGAAGTCGCTGAAAATCAGTCTAGCCAACCCCGTATATCGGTGTCTAGATCTAGGTAGCTACCTAGCGTTTGCGCGGAGTTGGTTGCACGCAAGCCAAAGTACCAGCTGATTTACACCCCCAGGTAGTTTACTTCCCGCGCAGTTGCCAGCCAGTTTACCAGCAGATGGTCGAACAGGCCCTTACTTTTAACAGCATACAATGTAATAATCTTCTTAACCAGGCTTTTATTACTGACAGCTGTGTTCAAGGATATTGCTTACATCGCATGACCAGGTCATGAAGTCGCGTGGCGGTCGGTATCCCATATCATAACGTTCTTAGAAAGCAAGCGAATATCCTCTTCACATGTTCTGATCTCCTGATCTCTCTTAGCAATTCGCTTCCAAAATTTCAGGTGGGCAGCACCCCTGTCACCATAGCACACTATACTCGAGGGAAGTGTCCAGTCCCCGAGTACACTGTCTCTACAAGGGTGGGTAGCGCCTTCTGTGTATAGGAAACTGCGTGTTATTGCAGTAGAAGATTGTTCTAGAGTCAGAAGAGTTAAAATCCACCACCCAGTTAAAACCTCGTTTCCCTATCCAGGGAAAGTTAAACATCTAAAATGATGCCAGACTTAGTCGTAGGTCCTATAGCCGCCACCCACGCTTCTAACGGGAAGTTCCTGTTCTAGTCGTCAATTGCGACAGTATTTCACCACCCGCACACATACAGGGAAAGAAAATGCCACTGTTTTCACATCATCCAACCAAATACTGAGGTTGGGAAGGGCAGGCGGTTAGGAAAATACGGCCACCGAATTAGCCCAATCGCATTAGCCCCCTGATCCAGGTCCTTCAAGTTAGTCTCATATAACCAATGTATAGGGGCCACTTACCTCAGGAGCCCTAGCGCAACTCTGTCCTACTGTCAATGGCATAACGTGTCTATTATCCCATTAGCTTACTGCTCCAGTCAGCTTCATTCTAAAGATACGCCTTCAGAAATCATGGAATTGTGAACTTGGCTGGGACGATCCTCTTCCTAATAGAACAGGCTACATAAGAGTTCCGTCGATGGATCATGCAGATTAGGACTTGAATGAATGTAAAATACAGAGGAAAACCTTCATAAACTCATCAAGCACAATGCATGTGTTTTGTGATGCAAGCAAGATGGGGTTTGCTTGTTGTATTTTTGTGAGGACGCAATGCCTGGGAGCTGTTCACGTGAATTTGATCATGGCTAAGTCGAGGCTGGCCCCAGCTAAGACCCTGACGCTACCTCGCTTGGAGTTGATGGGTGCCTACACTGGTGTTCAAACTTATTCTCTAGCAATGCAAGGACTCGAACGTTAAGTTGAAAAAACCTACTTTTGGACTGAGGAATACTGGCGTGGTTTACCAATCCGAGGCAATGAACTGTCTTCGTGGACAATAGAATTAAGGAAATCCATAAAGTTAACCAACCTTCCCAGTGGCACCACGTTCATGGCAGTGTTAACCCTGCAGACCTTTTATGCCACTGCAACGTCTGGAATCCCGGTGGTGTGAGAGGGCCCACCTGGCTTTTTCGTCCGGCAGAAGAATGGCCTGTTAGTAATCCTACTGTAGATGGTGTGGAAGTTAAGAGGCAGACAAGAAAGACTGTGATTGCTGCAAAAGCTACCAAAGTAACACAATTTTCATTGGCAACTTAATCTGCAAGATTTTCTAGCTATACTAAATCCGTTCGAACCGTAGCAAGAGTGTTGAATGCTATTTTCGAAAGAACTGTGGTCTGTCACAAAATCTGGTTATAAATCAACAGATAACTAGTGAAAAGTATGGGAACGCCGAGATAATAATGCTCCGCTCCATCCAAAAGGATTCTTTTACCGGAGATACAGAACATACTATGCTAAAGATTCACTGTCTTCCAGGATTCGAGAGGGATGCTGCGCATGAAATCGCATATCCTAGAAGGTGAAGATACTGAAGAATTCAGGTACACTGTTGTTCTACCTTCAAAACATTCTCTGGTTAGGGGAGAGAATTTGGATTCTGTAGGGAAGAAGAGCAGTGAGTTCTGTGGTCATAAAGTGTCTGACTTATCGCAAGAATCAGGCAAAGGCTTTAGAGGTGCCCTTGCTCCCTCTCCCTAGAGATCGCTCATGAGCAGGTGCGACATTTCAAGTTACTGGAATTAATTTAGCTGAGGGAGCAGTACACTGCCCTATGTTGCTATTGCTTGAAGCCAACGGTCATGCCTCCCATGTATGGCAAAACATGGCAGTTCTTACGTTGTTGATATATACAAACTAAAACATTTTCTTGGGAGTAGGGGAATATCGAATTGTATAATTATGTATTATCCTTTTCAAAATTACACGGCGATTAACTATAACGAAATTTTCTGGCCAACAGACCTATTTTCGATGTATTACTAAGCTCTTCGCAAGCGTTTCTCATGACTCACAGGCTTAAATCCACGCTCTCGCTAGCTGACTTTCGGTACTATCTCCAACACACCATCTTGAAAGTAGGAGATGTAAATCACCAGATATCGATACGACAAGGATTGTTGTTTGCTTTACGTCGCACCGACGCAGATAGGTCTTATGGCGACGATGGGGCAGGAAGGGGCTAGGAGTGGGAAGGAAGCAGCCGTGGCCTTAATTAAGGTACAGCCCCAGCATTTTCCTGGTGTAAAAATTGGAAACCACGGAAAACCATCTTCAGGGCTGCCGACAGTGGGGTTCGAACCCACGATCTCCCGAATACTGGATACTGGCCGCACTTAAGCGACTGCAGCTATCGAGCTCGGTAACGACAAGGATTAGGCTATTAATAAGGGCATGCCGCAATCTGAATGCTTGAGGAGAACGTGCAATAAATCACCAAACTGGACTTAGCAACATTGTTTACTACATATTTTAGAGTGGTGGTAGTGGCGATGAGGAAGCACAACTGAGAAACCACCCTATGTTAACACTAATCAGAGGGAAAATATGGAAGGGGTTCAAAAGAGAAAGACTGTGATTGCTGCAAAAGCTACCGAAGTAACACAATTTTCATTGGCAACTTAATCTGCAAGATTTTCTAGCTACACTAAATTCGTTCGAACCGTAGCAAGAGTGTTGGATGCTATTTGGACAGGGTGCCCTGACTTTGAAAAGAACTGTGGCCTGTCTGTTGATGGGCGTCACAAAATTTGGTTATAAATCAACAGATAACTAGTGAAAAGTATGGGAATGCCGAGATAATTATGTTCCGCTCCATCCAAAAAGGAGTCTTTTACCGGAGATACAGGACATACTATGCTAAAAGATTTACTGTCTTCCAGGATTCGAGAGGGATGCTGTGCATGAAATCACATATCCTAGAAGGTGAAGACACTGAAGAATTCTGTTGTTCTACCTTCAAAACATTCTCTGGTGATTAGGTTAATTATTGAACATGAATATAGAAGGCAGAATCATGCTGGGGTATTAGTTCTTTCGAAGATCCTTCGTGAGAGAATTTGGATTCTGTAGGGAAGAAGAGCAGTGAGTTCTGTGGTCATAAAATGCCCATGGGCGCCAGCTACAAATCAATGTAGCGATAATAGAATGAGAGTCTTGAATATCTCTAGGATGTGAGGTAATAAGCTTACTTTGACAGCATAACATATAGGTTCTGGGGAAAGGAGATTGGCGTTCGGTTTCCCTATTAAAATGTGAGGTTATCTGATCTACTATTGAAATAAAAACAGTTAATTTATTTCATACTAAACAAAATATATATTATTGAAATGCTGATTTTAACGAGTGAGATTTACTGCGATAATTCAAAGATAATATAAAACTCTTATATTCTAACTGAAGGAAACTGTAGGCATTAAATTTGAAATCCTCTTGACCGGGCATTTAAAAGTTGTACAAGAAATTTATCCCTCACGGGTTCACTTAATTGTACCTTGAACACTTTGAGTGATATTACGACGTATTCCTTTGAAGTATGTGGTCCAGCTAAATTCATTCCAGTAACTTGAAATGTCGCACCTGCCCTTGAGCACCTCTAAAGCCTTTGCCTGATTCTTGCGATATGTCAGACACTTTGGGTCCGGCTAGTGACAAGACCATTGGTCTGGATAGGTTAGGTCCGGCTAGTGACAAGACCATTGGTCTGGATAGGTTAGGTCCGGCTAGTGACGAGGCCATTGGTCTGGGTAGGATAGGTCCGGCTAGTGACAGCACAACGAGCTAGAAAGAGGACTATAGAGTAGCTAATATGGCTGCTACTGCGCTCTGGGTGGTGCCAAGGAGAAATAGCGACCTTTATGAGTGGGTGCAAAATTAGGCAATTAAAATCTGCATTTCTAGAATGTTCGTCCAAAAATGTGGAAGTGACGAGGCCATATACTTACTCAGGTAAGTATATAAGATCATTAACACAAGAAGGGCTGTCCTCTTTTCAAACAATTATTTTAAATTATTTATCCTACAACTTCGTTATGATTTTATTATTATTTGTTTATTTATATTCGTCGCCATAAGACCTATCTGTGTCGGTGCGACGTAAAACCACTAGCAAAAGAAAATTATTTATTTATTTATTTATTTATTTATTTATTTATTTATTTATTTATTTATTTATTTATTTATTTATTTATTTATTTATTTATTTATTTATTTATTTATTTATTTGTAACGGTTCAAATCCCGTTACAAGTATTCATCTGTATTATTATTATTATTATGCCTGTATTATTATTATTGCTATTATTGTAACTATTATTATTGTTTGATTCAATTCTATAATCTGATTTCGCTATGTGTTAATTAATTATCGCTTGTTTCATTCTAGTTAATTTGTTGTATATATATACAGGGTTATTCACCTAACATGTTACACGAAAATAACTTCTAAACCATTAAAGATATCAGCATTATGTTTTCATATTCGTAAATGGTACGCCGGGTCTTGTAAAATAACGTGCTACTTAGTCTCATGGGGTGATTAACAACCGAGATATTGATACTAACTCCATATTTTTAAATGGAACGGCACAAATTCATACAGCTGATTGAAAAGCTCATCTGCGTACAAGTTCAAATACGTTAGTATTTTCAAAATCGGACAATTACTTTTTGAGATATAAATAAGAACATCATGCGCTGTTTTGCATGCCGCATCAGACGGCGTGAAGTCGGGTAAGGACATATTGAGGCGCAAGCAGTTTCCTGGGAGTGAGTTCAGCCACAGAATAGATACCAGGCATGTAAGCACCTCGTACACATGTGATGGGTTTGCAAAGTGTGTATGACAGGCGAACACATGACAGGACAGAAAGAGTTGATGTGTTTAAAAGAAATAAAATAAGTACTTTGCTTTGAAAGGAACATAACGAAAACTGTAATTGTCACTGGTTTTAGTGTACAGTTCATACTACTCTATGAGTTGAGAAATAAACAAAACACAAAACACCGGAAGAGCTCCTTCAAAAAAGCAAATGTTCAGAGCTGATCTTGATGAAATGGCAGCAACACTATTATTTGTGTTTTATTTTACACGCATTAATCTCCGCAGAGCTCCAGCGCTAATGTAGTAGCGTGCATTAGGGAGAGCGTGGGTTCGAGTCCTTCCTCGCCCAACCTGAAAGTGATTTTCATGGTGTACCATGTTCAACACTAGGCAAATACCGGATAGGTATCTTTGTGATAGGCCACGGCCGACCTCCTTTCCAAATCCTTCCCATTCCCATCCGTGAGAAAAAACGCTAAACTGAGCGCAACCTATTACATGTCAAAACAAAACAATACAAGGGAGATTACTCCCTTGTGTGTTCGCCAGTCATACAATAACGTTGCACACCCAGGGTATGTTACGGTACATCACATTATGTTTACAGTACATGCCTGGTATCCGTTCTGTGGCTGGAATCAAGGCCAGGAAGCAGCTTGCACCTCACTATGTCCTTGCTCGACTTCACGCCGTCTCATGCGGCATGAAAAACAGCGCATGCTGTTCTTATTTATATCTCAAAAAGTAATTGTCCGATTTTGCAAATACTTACATATTTGAACTTGAACGCAGTTGATCTTATAGGCCAGCTGTATAAATGTGTGCCGTTCCATTTTAAAATATGAAGTTAGTATCAATATTTCGATTGTTAATCACCCCATGAGACTAAGTAGCACGCTATTTTACAAGACCCTGAGTACCATTTACGAATATGAAAACAGAATGCCAAAATCTTTAATGGTTTAGAAGTTATTTCTGTTTAACATGTTAGGTAAAAAAACCCTGTATATATATCTCTCTCAGGGAGATCGTATATATATATGTGTGTGTGTGTGTGTGTGTGTGTGAGAGAGAGAGAGAGAGAAAGAAAGAAAGAAAGAAAGAGAGAGAGCATATTAGCATCAAAATTGTGTAGAGTGAGAGTTGCTGCCTAATATCAGATATGGATATGTTTTGTGAAACCTTTTGACATTGCAACATATGGTGTAATACTGCTACCGTAACTGTCGAGTCATCACTTCGTCATTGTATGCTTTTAGAGATGAGATAATATTTAGGGAACTCCTAGTTTGCCTGAGGCTCTTTCAACACAATAACATTGTAGCTGGGTGGGAGTGACGTCATATCTGTTTTTAACCCTGACGTGGGTGTTATACCATGTCACAACTTATGTCTATATATATATGGGCTGCATCCTATAGCACCGAATCAGTTGGAAGAAGAGTGAGGCCACAGATGGTCAGTGAGTCAGTGAAATGAAGAAGACGCAGTCGCATGGATTCGTAGTCGTCAGTGACCAAATGGATACATGTTCGGAGTGTGTTTCGTGTATCTGTTCGGTTGATTTCTTGTGTCAGTTCGGTGACAGCCGAATATTTAATCGTCGTAATGCAGACTATAAGTTATCAGTAAATTACTTGTTAAGTTAAATATGAAGTGTGAATATAATTTCAAGTTATGCTATATCTCATTTGTGAAACTAAAAGGATACATCACCAAATTAGGTTTGAGATACCTACAGCTGATAACAATTCAAAGGAATGCGTCGTAATATCACTCAAAGTGTTCAAGGTACAATTAAGTGAACCCGTGAGGGATAAATTTCTTGTACAACTTTTAAATGCTCGGTCAAGAGGTTTTCAAATTTAATGCCTACAGTTTCCTTCAGTTAGAATGTCAGAGTTTTATATTATCTTTGAATTATCGCAGTAAATCTCACTCGTTAAAATCAGCATTTCAATAATGTATTTTGTTTAGTATCAAATAAATTAATTATTTCATTTCAATAGTAGATCAGATAACCTCACATTTTAATGGGGAAATCGAACGCCAATCTCCTTTTCCCAGAAACTATATGTTATGCTGCCAAAGTAAGCCTATTACCTCACACCCTAGAGATATTCAACACTCTCATTCTATTATCGCTACATTGATTTGTATCTGGCGCCCATCAACAAATGTATGTGTAAGTAATCAGGTAAGTACTAAGTGTGAGTACATAGTCAGACGATTGAGTATTTTTTTTGCTAGTGGCTTTTACGTCGCACCGACACAGAAAGGTCTTACGGCGACGATGGGATAGGAAAGCCCCAGGAGTTGGAAGAAAGCGCCCGTGGCCTTAATTAAGGTACAGCCCCAGCATTTGCCTGGTGTGAAAATGGGAAACCACGGAAAACCATCTTCAGGGCTGCCGATAGTGGGATTCGAACCTACTATATCCCAGGTGCAAGCTCACAGCCGCGCGCCTCTACGTGCACGGCCAACTCGCCCGGTGATTGAGTATTTTGATACTGTTCCATCTTAATTAAGTTTCATATTTTTAAATCAGTGAGTAACAACAAAGTGTCGCCCAATGTGGGGCTCGAATAAATTCAGAACTTGTTCTAAATGACAGCATACCATAGGTTGATTTTGGGAAGAGTATGCACATCTAAGCCAACGGAATTAAAACAGGTAAATGTGAGGAGTGTAATTTTGTGTTACATATCTGTATTTTTGGGGCATGTCAAAGGATTTGATAAGGAAAATCAAATTAAGATCGCGTACTATTACTAGTTAACCAAAGATGGACAAGGAAGACAATAGCAAGTCACGTGACGAGGAGGCTGTTGCTTCTAGGAACATCCAGGGTAAGGTTCAGAATAGAGAGCTGATGAACACGATGGAAGGTTCTGAGGTAATTCAGGAAAGTGCAGAAGTTGAGAAGCACACTAATACTGAAAAGGAAGTCTCAGGGGGATGAACCAATATATTTTTAATTTGTTGATGGCCAGAATGGTCGAGCTCAATAATGAAAGTTGTAATAAACAGATTGAAACTAGTAATGAAAATTGTAAGAAACAGATTGGTACTATTAACGAAAATTGTCAGAAACAAATTAACGCTATAAGTAAACAGTTAAGTAGCAAAATGGAACAAATAATTAGTAATAACGAAAATAGTAATAAGCGAATGGAGGAAAAGATTGATTTAATAACGAAAATAGTACCTAATAAACGAACGGAAGAATTAATTGATGGTAACCCTGCGATCAATAATAAAATAAATAATAATAATAATAATGTTATTTGTTTTACGTCCCACTAACTACTTTTTAAGGTCTTCGGAGACGCCGAGGTGCCGGAATTTAGTCCCGCAGGAGTTCTTTTACGTGCCAGTAAATCTACCGACACGGGGCTGTCGTATTTGAGCACCTTCAAATACCACCGGACTGAGCCAGGATCGAACCTGCCAAGTTGGGGTTAGAAGGCCAGCGCCTTAACCGTCTGAGCCACTCAGCCCGGCAATAAAATAAATGGGATGAGTGAATCACTAAATTGGAAAATAGATACTAAGATATTAGAGATAACTGACCAAATATCTAAGTTAGAAAATAAGTCAAATAAAGTGTGTGTTGACATCAGAGGTGAAATGGAATTGAGTCGGAGCGATCTTCATACTCAGATTGAGGAAGTCAGGGGAACATGTACAGAGAATAGTAACAATATCGTACAGTTAAGTAATAAGATTTCTAGTATTCAGGAAAAAATTCACGAGATCGTAGAGAAAAGACTAGACAAGATCCATAATGCAATGGTGCAAGATATGAGGGAATGTGTCAGTAGGGTAGAAACGTGTGAAAAAAAGGCTTTGGCGGGTCAGTGAACTACAGAACAAACAGGAAACTTTGTCACAGAAGGTGACAGGGAAAGAGGAAAAATTACAGGAAGAATTGAGAATAATGAACGAGAATGCGGAGAGAATAGCGGAAGAAAAGTTTTGATTTGCCAGAGAGTACTACGGCAAGAAATTAGAGAGAAGGTCAGACTACAGGAGGAATAGTAGTAACGAGTGGTTTATATAATAAGGACCAAGACTTGCCTAAGTTTTCTGGAAAACAGTTCAATCCTATGGAATTTGTAAAATTAGTCGAGAAGAGATTTGCAAGTAAGCTGAGGGATAATATTATCGAATGGAAATACGTGTTGGAGAACTTGTCGAATGCCTTTATCGGTGAATGTAAAACATGGTTTCAAGTGTACCGTAATAATATATCTAATTTAGTAGAATTTAAAGGGAAGTTCATTGACAAGTTTTGGGGATGAAAATATACTAGGTCGTGAAAGAGAACGTATTACGTTTGGTAAATATAGACAACAGGAGGGAGTGTCTATGGCTGAATATTTTTTGGCAGACGTGTTCATATGGAAGAATCTTAACAGTATTGGGGCAGAAGTTTATTTCGTAAGGATTATGTTAAAACATTATTCTGATAGGATTGGGGAAGCTGCCTGTGTGCAAAAAGTCAGTACTATCAAAGAAATTGAGGTATTATTAGATAGTTTTGATGCTCTGAATTGTAGCGTAGGTCGTAATCGACCACAAAGTAGAACAGTAGAGGGAGGGAGAAACAGGTCAAATAATTATCAGAGGAGAGGCAATAATTATGATCAGCCGAGGGCTAATAGAAATTTCAATACTGATACGTACAGCAGAGTTACCAGGGACAATCCGGAGATGGGAGGCGTGAGCAATTCTGGGCAGAATAGTCAGAGAGATAATAATAGGCCTAATACGAATGTTATTCAGGAGTCATCATCGAGCCAGAGCACTTAAACTCTCAGTGGACTGGATAAGTAGGTCACGTGGACAATCCGAAGGTATAAGTTGTCAGAAACAGGTAGTTAGTGTAAATATGTGTGGAGTGAAAGTAGATTTAAGAGAACAACGTGATTGTGACCTAAGTAATCATAAGTCAAATGTTTTAAGTAATGAAGTAGACACAGCTAATAAAGAAATTAATAGTAGTATTAATTTAGACATAAGGAGTGATCTGTTGAGTGACGTAAGTACTTATAATACTGAGAATATAAGTAGTGAGGTAGTAACTCCGACGATAGAAATTATAGTATAGAGAAGGAAAGTGAAGGTACTACTAGATTCTGGTTGTGAACGGTCATGTATTAGCTCCAAGCTTTACGAGGAAGTTCTTAAAGAAAGTCAGAATATAACGGAAATTTCTGTGAGGCAAATCTTCATTATAACAGCTGTTGGTAGTAAGTCACATAGAGTCAATAAAATTATAGCGGCACCGATCACGATTGATGATGAATGTAACTTTCAACCATACCTTGTGGTACCAAACCTTGTGTATTCGGTTATTTTAGGAGCTGACTGGCTTACAAATAATGGGGCTAGATTAGTGTTTGTTTGTCCTGGGAGAAAACTATCAAAGAAGTATGTGTAAATTTTGATGGGTCTGAGGAAGGTGTTGGTAACGTGTGTTCTATTAAAGATATAAGAGAAGTGAGTGAAGGTGTTCCTAGTGAGAGAAAATGTTTTGATGTGTGTCTCGTGTCCAAACGACATGATCCGAAGGATAGTCTGTATGAGGCAGTGGCCAGAAGTAATTTGAGTGAATTACAGGAAAATCAATTGTGTTCGATGTTAGTTGAGCATCGGGACATATTTAGTGATAAGCCTGGAAGAACGCACATATATGAACAAACATTTGTAGTACATGACCATTCATCACTTGTGGGACCTAAGTATCCTATTCCACTTGAATATGCTAGTGCCGTCAAAGAACAAATAAACATTATGCTGGATTACGGAATAATTGAACCATCTTGTAGTCATAGTATTAATCCTTTAATTGTTGTCACCAGGAAGGATAGGTCTGTAAGGTTATGTATAGATATCAGGATGATGAATCATCAAAGAATTGAGGCAGATCAACAGAGGCCTGAAACAGTGGAAGAACTTTTTCAGCGTTTTGAAGGCCAAACATGACCTTCCATCATTAATTTGTCTTCTTAATTTTGACAAATTCCCATCAAAAAAGAGGATAGACCTCTCACAGACTTCGCATATAAGAACTGTTCGTATCAGTATGCTAGGGTCTCATTTGGGACAAAGACATCTTCGGCAGCGTTGATTCGTTCTATGTCTAGACTTTTAGGTCGGGATACAGGGGATTTTGTAACGATGTACATTGATGACGTGGTTATAGCATCTCACACGTTTTAGGAACACATGAAACATTTGGACATAGTGTTACAGAAAAATAGAGAGGGTGCTTCACATTAAAACTGGATAATCTACATTTTGCACATAACAGATTACATTTTTGGGACACACTGTATCTGCAGAGGGGGTAAAACCAGAACAAACGAAATTAGAGAAGATTAACAACACGAGTAGTCCACGTAGTGGTAAACAGTTAAAATCATTTTAGGGGTTTGTAATTATTTAGACGTTTTGTTATTCAATATGCAGCGTTGTTAGAGCCATTTAGAGGATTATTGAAAGGCGGAGCTAAGTGGAAGTGGACGCTTGAACATTATGAGGCATTTCTTAGGCTGAAGAAAGGTTTTAACGATGCCGTTATGTTAAAATACCCTATGCCTGATCGCGAGCTCGTACTCATGACCGATGCATGGGAAAAGTGTATTTCTGGGATGTTTGTGCCAGTGGGATGATGAAGGAAATTTGGGTAATATTTCCTTGGCGAGTCGGGGACACAGCTTGGCAGAAAAGAGGTATACCATCACGGAAATTGAGTTCTTAGCCATTATTTATTCATTAAGTTTATGATGAATGTATTAGGAAATAAGTTTGAGATATGGATAGATCACCAGGCAGTAGTATGTAATAAGACATGTAAGTTAACAAGTAATAGAACGACAAGGGGATTTTGGCTATCAGTGAATATTACTTTACTATTCGACATATTAATGGTAAAGATGATGTCTTAGCCGATTCCCTCAGTAGGAATCTATCAGGTAATACGGAGTCCAGGTATGTAGAGATAAGAGAAGGAATACTGGTAGGTGTTGGGAATGTAACGGACAACGTGATAGAACTGGATTGATTACGCCATCTCATGTTGGAACAAAGATGGGGGGAAGAGATGTATGCTATCCTGACCTTGCTAAGAGATAGGGAGACAGATGTTGTCGTGAAGGAAGGTAAATATGAGAACAAACTAAGCAGTGGTTTCCTGTCAAGGAATTGTCATTCTGGTCAATTTAAAGTGTGTGTACCAAAGTCATTACTGGAGATGTAAGAAATCGGTCATTACGAGACAAACAAGGTTCTTTATGCAATTCAAGGGAATTTTGTGTGGAAGAATATGGGAAGGAGTATTAGGAAATTACTTGCGACTTGTGATCTATGTCAACGCAGTAAGCATTCTAACAGGACGTTAGAGGACCCACGGCAGGCCGTCGTTGTAGACAAGCCAGGTCAACTTACGGTATATGCGTAGATCTGTTTGGGCAACTAGTAAAATCTCGGTATGGAAACCGATATGTGATTGTTTTGATTGATGCCTTCAGCAAATATGCCAAATGTATCCCCTGAGAAAAGCTCCTCGAAGGGGTTGTCTGAAGCAGGTTATTGACAGATATATTCCTGAGTTTGGATGTCCACTCAGAATCTTATCAGATCACGGCAGTCAGTTCAGTTCAAAGATACGGACTACTAAGTTGAATGAACTGGGTGTTAACACATTATATTCGTCTATTCGATACCCACAATGTAATATGGTCGAACGTGTCATGAGAGAGATCGGGAGGATATTTAGAGCCTACGTACACGACAAGCACAGTTTGTAGTTTTCACGACTAGGTGATGAAGAATAAATGTGTAATACCACGTTACACGAGTGTACGGGATGTACGCCCTCCGAACAAATTGCAAGTGTGCTAGGTTTAGACTTCGGAGAGGGAAAATCTAAGGATTATTATATCCAGTTGGCCAGGGAAAATTTAATCAAACCAGGAAATAAACGCATTCGCCAGCAGAAAAAGTCAAAATTGGACGAATTCAGTTTGGGCGACAAAGTGCTACTCAGAGTTCCATTTCCTTCATCAGCAGAGGGGGAAATATATCTAAATTCTTTCTTTTGTGAACCGTGCCGGGAAGTGTGCATATTCTTTAAAAGATAAGGAAGGGAATATTGTCGTTTTTTATGCTATTTTTCGGGGCGTCGACCTATAGAGATCTAGTGTCCCAACTTGCACCATGTGATATGAACCTGCGTGTAAGTGAAATGGAGGAAGTGTAGAGTGTTGAATGTAAGGAAAGGACAGGCCAAGGTATTAATCATTTACAATTAAAAATCCCAGACCCAGCCGGGAATCGAATCCGGGGCCGCTGGGTGACAGACGGACACATTGCCCCTTACATCACGAGGCCGGACAATATTGTCGGTACTTATAATATCAGAAATTTAAAGAAGTACGTCACGTGAGATTTGTTGAGATATCATAAGATGATTGTTATTTGTAAGAAGCTGGCAAGATAAATGTAACATCTGTGAATTTGCGTGTGATTCAAGTGTCGTATTGGTGCACTGAACTCCAGTACATGGAAAAATAAGTGTTATATTGTTGTGAATTGCATGATAAGGAGAGAACGGGGCACTTAAGAGATATCTATGATGGCAATGTGCTAGAAAAGTTATCATATAAGTGTATTGATGTGTTAATAATAATAATAATAATAATAATAATAATAATAATAATAATAATAATAATAATAATAATAATAATAATTGTTGTATATTCATTTAGTCCGCCTCTGTGGTGTAGTGGTTAGTGTGATTAGCTGCCACCCTGGAGGCCCGGGTTCGATCCCAGCTCTGCCACGAAATTTGAAAAGTGGTACGAGGGATGGAACGGGGTCCACTCAGCCTCGGGAGGTCAACTGAGTAGAGGTGGGTTCGATTCCTCCTCAGCCGTCCTGGAAGTGATTTTCCGTGGTTTCCCAATTCTCCACCAGGCAAATGCCGGGATGGTACCTAACATACGGCCACGGCCGCTTCCTTCCCTCTTCCTTGTCTATCCTTTCCTATCTTCCCAACCCCCTGGTTATCTATAGGTGAGGCCCCCTGGGCGAGGTACTGATCATCCTCCCCAGTTGTATCCCCCGACACATAATCTGAAGCTCCAGGACACTGCCCTTGAGGCGGTAGAGGTGGGATCCCTCGCTGAGTCCGAGGGAGAAACCGACCCTGGAGGATAAACAGATAAAGAAAAAGAAGAAGTATACTATGGTAATTTAAAAAGTGTTTATCAGTGTCAATGTCAGTTTCATATACATTATGTTGTTCATAAACCAATCTATTCTTTGTTCTTCGATTTATTATTATTATTATTATTATTATTATTATTATTATTATTATTATTATTATTATTATTATTATTATTATTATGTCTGTATTACTATTATTGTAACTATTATTATTGTTTGATTCAATTCTGTAATCTGATTTCGCTATGTATTAATTAATTATCGCTTGTTTTATTCTAGTTAATTTATTGTATATATGTATGTGTGTATATTAGCATCAAAATTGTGTAGAATGAGAGTTGCTGCCTAATATCAGATATTGATATCTTTTGTGAAACCTTTTGACATTGCAACATATGGTGTAATACTGCTACCGTAACTGTCGAATCATCGCTCTGTCATTGTATGCTTTTAGCAATAAGATAATATTTAGGGAACTGCTAGTTTGCCTGAGGCTCTTTCAACACAATATGTAACATTGTAGCTGGGTGGGAGTGACGTCATATATGTTTTTAACCCTGACGTGGGTGGTATACCTGACAACATGGGCTGTATCCTAGAGCAGAGAATCAGTTGGAAGTAGAGTAAGTAAGTCAGTGAGTCAGTGAGATGATGAAGAAGCAGTCGCATGGATACGTAGTCGTCAGTGACCAAATGGATACATGTTCGAAGTGTGTTTCGTGTATCTGTTCGGTTGATTTCTTGTGTCAGTTCGGTGACAGCCGAATATTTAATCGTCGTAATGCAGACTAACAGTTATCAGTAAATTACTTGTTAAGTTGAATGTGAAGTGTGAATATAATTTCAAGACATGCTATATCTCATTTGTGAAACTAAAAGGATACATCACCAAATAAGGTTTGAGATACCTACAGCTGATAACAATTCAAAGGAATGCGTCGTAATATCACTCAAAGTGTCCAAGATACAATTAAGTGAACCCGTGAAGGATAAATTTGTTGTGCAACTTTTAAATGCCCGGTCAAGAGGATTTCAAATTCAATGCCTACAGTTTCCTTCAGTTATAATGTCAGAGTTTTATACTATCTTTTGAATTAACGCACTAAATCTCACTCGTTAAAATCAGCATTTAAGGAATGTATTTTGTTTAATATCAAATAAATTAATTGTTTCATTTCGATAGTAAATCAGTTAACCTTGCATTTTAATAGGGAAACCGAACGCCAATCTCCTTTTCCCGGAACCTATATGTTATGCTGTCAAAGTAAGCCTATTACCTCACACCCTAGAGATATTCAAGACTCTCATTCTATTATCGCTACATTGATTTGTAGCTGGCGCCCATCAACAATTATATGTGTAAGTAATCAGGTAAGTACTAAGTGTGAGTACATAGTCCGACGATTGAGTATTATAATATTGTTTCATCTTAATTCAGTTTCATATTTTATTTGTTTGTTTGTTTGTTTGTTTGTGTTATATTTTGTGCCCTTCACTGGACCATTTTAGTCAATTATACAATGGGTTTTTCGATTTTCTCTCAGTCCAGTACTTCTTCATTTTCTCGGATCTTGATTTTTTCTCCTCCTCTGAAATCACTCTTGCCAGGGTTTGTTTGTTGATCTTGGTCTGTAGTCTGGTGTCTATGTTTTTGAGTGCCTATACTCTGTGGGTTTTGTTTTTTAAATTCTCTACTGTGATTTGTAGTTCCTTCATATTTCTTTTTGATTTCTATAATGCACTTAATATTACTCTTACCGTTCCACAATTCTTCTATTATTATCCTGCTGATTCCATTTTCGGGTGTTATAATAAGATGACAAAAGTGTGAGAGTCGTTTTCTCTGATAGTACTCATTGTGTGTGTTTGAGTCATCAGTCCATAGACTGGTTTTATGCAGCTCTCCATGCCACCCTATCATGTGCTAACCTTTTCACTTCTATGTAACTATTGCATCCTACATGTGCTCTAATCTGCTTGTATATACGTACCTTGGTCTACCCCAACTATTCTTAGCACCTACACTTCCTTCAGAAACGAGCTGCACAAGTCGTGGATGTCTTAAGATGTGTCCTATCATTCTATCTCTTCTTCTTGTCAAATTTAGCCAAATCGATCTCGTCCCGCCAGTTCGCTTCAGTATCTCTTCATTCGTGATTCGATCTATCCATCTCACCTTCAGCATTTTTCTGTAACACCACATTTCAAAAGCTTCTATTCTTTTTCTTTCTGAGCTAGTTATCGTCCATGTTTCACTTCCATACAATGCCATGCTCCACACGAAAGTCTTCAAAACATCTTTCTAAATCCTATATCAATGTTTGAAGTGAGTAAATTTATTTTCTTAAGAAAGCTCTTCCTTGCTTGTGCTAGTCTGTATTTTATGTCCTCCTTACTTCTGCCATCGTTAGTTATTTTACTACCCAAGTAACAATATTCATCTACTTTATTTAAGACTTGATAATAATAATAATAATAATAATAATAATAATAATAATAATAATAATAATAATAATAATTTGTCCTGCTCCTTGGCTGAATGATCAGCGTCCTGGCCTTCGGTTCAGAGGGCCACGGATTTGACCGCATCAAGGATTTTAACTGGGTAGTCAGTAGTTAATTCCTCCGGATAGGGGACTGGATTACCATCTTCATCTACACACATCAGAACATACTACAAACCGCCACAGAAACACGCAATAGTGAATACAACATTCCTCCTAAGTTTGGCGTCAGAAAGGGCATCCTGCCGTAAACATTTAATGAATTAATACAGAATGCCGATTCCTGGTAACTGAGAAGAGACCAGGAAATATTATTATTATTATTACTGTACCGTGTGGTACACCTCCGCGCCGCTAATTCAAACTTTGCGCCAGTTGAAACTCCTCTGCTGGAGGAAGTCTGAACTTTATCTACCGTATAAATTTTCAAGTTTCTCAGAAGATGTCACTACTTGGAAAGTTTGAAGTTTCTGAACTGGGTCGTTTTCGACGTATTTTTGTTTTACCTGTAGTAAGAAGTATGAACTTTCTCTTCTAGAGGACACTACTGAAGAACTACAATAGTGCACCCTAGTGCGAAGTGAAAGAACTGTTTTTTGGAGAAATTTTTATTTCAAAAGTTAGTTTCTTGTTAAATTTCCTTCTGTTATTGTTTAAGTTGGCTGTATAACCCTTTCTTTCCCCTTGTTTTGAATTTAGCCAATCCCGAATTTCTTTAATTAATTTATAACCAATCAGGTGTATCTTCCCCAGAGGGGATATATTGCTTAACCCTAGCCAATAACGCCTCGAACTTTCCACGAGAGTATATAAACTGCTGATTTTCGGGTCTCTGCGCCACTTCAGTACCATCTTTCAGTGTGTAAAGTACATAGCAGGGGGCGGGAAGCGCCTCTTTCTTCGGGCAGCAGTTCAACAAAAGGTAATGGCCGTTTAATAACTTCTTTTCTTGCTAGCTCAGCAGTTTAACTCTCGAGGCGGGTCCGAAGCGTTTCCACCATGTAACTTTCCCTAAAATGTAAAGACTCTTTGTATCTATTCTCTTTTAAGCTACATATTGGGATAGAGAGTGCTTAACCCTCTCGAGCTCCCACTCATATTGTTTTGAGGTGAACTTATTTGTCATAACCGATTCTTCCTTAACGTAATGTAAATTGTTTCCTTCTAAAGTCACCTCTTTAGTACGGGATTAGCCCTTGCATTAGCGGCCTAGAGCCAGATTAGGTTTTAAACAAAAGGTATTAGGAGTGCAGATCGCCTCCTCTCAAATTGTTGTTTTGGAGGTCATGTAATTAACCTTTTTCTCACTTAATAGACCTCAGTAGGTTGGGTATTTTACCCCCATGTCTATGTCCTTAGAGGACAACTTGAAGGTGGAGTTTGGTGTGGCCTTTGATAGGCTTAAAGTTGAGAGCGAGTAGCTCTTTCTTGAAAATTGAGTATGTATGCCTCGAGGAGGCTTTTTGTGTAATTTAGAGCAAGTGCTCCTGAGCATGAATGGGGTTTTCTGCCCCTCTGTTAAATCTTGTTTTGGGTTAAAGTTGGGCTAGTTGCCCGAGAATTGTGAGTTCGGGGCTCGAAGCCCAAATCCTGTAAATACTGTAATTGTAATTTGTTACCTTGCTACTCTGTACCTGCCATGCTTGTTATTTCTTGATTTTGCAAAGAAAATATAACCTTGTTAAATTTTAAATTAACTTTAATTTCGTAGCCTGAGACCTGTTCAGCCCCGCACTTTCTTTCACCTCTAACTACCACGGAAAAGTCCGTAACAATTACTATTACTACTATTATTATTATTATTATCTTCTTCCTCTATACAAATAAAATCGTAACTACCGTGTGTAAGTACAATGACTATTTTGGAAAATTTTCCGTACAGTTATCCGTTTCAGATGTAATAATGACCATCTGCGTAATTTTTAGCTTTGGTGTCTGTCTGTTTGTTTGTTTGTTTGTTTGTCTGTTTGTCTGTCCTTCTATAACTTGAAAACTACTAGATATATTTCCACCAAGCTTCATATTTAGAATCCACCTGTCCTTGGGTAGGTTTTGAGGCGAATATTGTTTCTAAATCCCCGAACTGACTGGGGATTTATACGAAACCGAAACCGTGATTTTTCACTCCCTCAAAATATACAAAACCAAAATGGAAATCTGCCTGCCTTAATGAAAATTAATTTCTAAACCATTTTCCTCATGTTCATTATTTCGATAACACGATTAATATGGGAGACTAGCAAATGTACCCTTGCTTCGTTAGGGTATTCTACATTGTATACGGATATCGATGTAAATACTGTGCGTACTGTATATGATATTGTTTTAAAATCGCATGTCTCTTAGCCGTATCCGAGAAATAGCTTGGGGAGGTCCCCGTACGTTGTTTCCAATGTAAAGTGAGGGTTGCGGAGTTGTGATGATAACGGCAGGCTCACTTGCCTACTGCCATTCACAATTGAGTTGGCAAGTTTACATTATAATTGCAGGCCACATTGCCTACTGCGAGGTCACAATCGATTTGGGGAGTTTTAGTTACAATGGCAGATCCATTTCCCACTTTCAGACAGATTACAGTTGAGGAGTTTTTATTATAATAGCAGGCAACTTCCCTACCACCAGTCAAAATTGAGTTGTACAGTTATCATTATAATGACAGGCCCTTTTTACTGCTGCCAGCCAGCTTACTGCCAGTCACACAGAATTAGTGAGTTTCCATGAAAATAGCAGGCCACTATGCCTAATGCTAGTCAAATTTTAGATTGGAACATTTGTTTATAATGGCGGGCACACAATAGGGTAGGGGACTTTCGAACAAAACTGCATGATCCCTTGCCTTCTGCAAGACAAATCGAGAAGTGAATTATTCATTAAAATGCTAGGCCCTCCTTACTAATGCCAGTTACACAGGAGTTGGAGAAGGACCCCATTCCTACTGCCAGCAGTCAAAGTCGGTGTAGGGAGTACTGATTACAATAGCAGACACACCATTTCTCAATCACTACAAATCGACATCAATGAATATATATATAGATGGACATACGAAAGTATATGCATGTTTATAATATTGCAGACCTTCATTTACAGATTAACTGCTGCTAAATGGTATGTCATATTGACAAAGGATTGCACCGTAAGGTGCAGCATTTAACGATCTAAATGGATGGTCCTATGATATTTTCTCGCATCTCAGAGTCAGAAACGTTGAATAAGTTGAAATTTGTGTAAGATTATCTTACTTTGCATTACTTTTCCGATAATTATGTGACATAGCATTTGGCTCACATATGGGTACTGGGTGGGCCAATGTTCGTGTAGAGTTTGATCATACTATCTTTCCTGTAAGTGATTGAAAGTATGAATTATATAGGTAAAGAGTCCAAATTTACTTAAAATCGAGAAATAGAGACGAATCTAACGTATAAGCGATACAGATACGACAAAAAGTCATAAGACCAAGGTTGAAGATCACTCCTAATTCAACGAAGATTGTGCCATCCGTTATGTGATAGGACTTCCCGTTTATCCCACGAAATACCTCGAAACGAAGGTCTGCACCATCATTAAAATTGCTTCCATATTTCGATATTTTTCGGGGATAAAAAATGATAAAATTAAAGATCCGTGAAGTTTTTCGTTCGTCAAAGGCTGAAATGTATAATTTTGCCAAATTTCAAATTTCTTGCTTGTCTGGCAGATTATGCTGCAATCTGGATTTTGGGTGAGGAGGTAAAAAATATGACTTTCAGGAAATTAAACCAAAAAATATGCAGAAGATCATTATTACCCCTCAAACGGGTATCTGTACGAAAATTTCACCAAAATAGTCAATGTACAGGCACACACAGTCGTTACGATTTTATTTATATAGATAGATAAGGAATCTGCTCCACGTACAACACATTTTGGCTACGTCCACTGGACTTAACCTGCAAAACCAACCTTTATGATATCTCACTTATTAATCCTCCTGTCGAAAAATTCACATGAGAACAAAAGTTTTAGAAATGGATTTCCATTAAGGATTGTAGATTTCGATTAATTTCGGATGTGCATATTTTGAGGAAGTGCAAAATCATCGTTTCGGTTTCGGATAAACCCCCAGTAAATTTAGGTATTCAGAAATAATATTGGCCCTAAAACCTACACAAGGACAGGTGGATTCTAAATATCAAGTTTGGTAGAAATATATTCAGTAGTTTTCAAGTTATAAAAACTCATACTATCAAACCAACAAACAGACACCAAAGTTAAGAAATATGCAGATGGTCATTATTACAACTGAAACGAATAACTGTACGGAAATTCCGCCAAAATAGCCAATGTATAGACAGACGGTCGTTGCGATTTTATTTATATAGATGACAGATAAGCATGGGCACGTCTGAAAGTGCAAACCTTCATTTAGAGATTTACTGCTCCTAAACGGTACATCATACCAACAAACGGTTTGCACCCTCAGACGTCCCTTTTATCGCTCTATATGTTTGGTGTTAAAACATTTTCTCGTATCTCACATATTTATGGGTTCGATTGAGTTACAATATTTTAATGGGGTGAAATTTGGGTACATTTTCATCATTTTACATTATTTTTCACATACTTGTGTGGATGCTAGAATCATGAAATTGGGTTCGCATATAGCCATTGGTCGTGTCAATGTGCGTGCCAAATTCGCTGACTACTTTTCCTATAAGTGTGTCAAACTAATACACGTGTAAAAAGCACAAAATTTACGAACCATCGAAATATACAGCCAAATCTACCCTAGAAGGGCGAGAGAGAGATACGACAAAATATCACAGGACCAAAGTTGTAGATCACTCGAAATTGAACGGAGATCGTGCCATCCGTTTTGTGATAGGACTTACCGTTTAGCCGCAAAATACCTCGAAACGAAGGTCTGCACCGTCATTAAATTGCCTATATTTCGATATTATTCGGCATAAAAAGTGAAATATTTAAAGATCTTGGAAGTTTTCCGTAGGTTACCGGCTAAAAAGTATACATTTGCTTTATTTCAATTTTTCAGCTCGTGTGGCAGATTGTGAGGCAATCTTGATTTTGGGCGAGGGGGGGGGGGTAAAATTTAGGACTTCCAGGGAACTATAGCTAAAAATATGCAGGTGGTCATTATTACCCCTTAAACGGAAAGCTGTACGAAAATTTCGCCAAAATAGTCAATGCACAGACTCAAGGTCGTTACGACATGATTTATCTAGATACATAAGGAATCTGCTCCACGTATAACACCTTTTGGGCTATGTCCGCTAGACTTAGCCTGAAAACCGACCTTTCATGTTATCTCCCTTATTAATCCTCCCGTTGAAAAATGCACATGAGAAAAAGAAATTAGAATTGGATTTCCAAACAGTTTGATCGATTTCCAGTCAGGTTGGTCTTGTACTTTATATATTGTGGGAGAGTAAAAATTATCATTTCGGTCCCCTATAAAACCCCAGTCCATTCCGGGAATTTGAAATGGTATAAACCTTAAAACCTACTCTTGGAGGGGTGGATGCTAAATATAAAGTTTGGTTCAAATATCTCAGTAGTTTTCATGTTGTAAGAAATACGCTTTACGCGCACCCGCTCTTGCGTTAAGTCCGGTGGGACTTGTACCGAAAAACGGTCCGTTAATAATATCTCCGTTATTAATCCTGGTATCGAAATGATGCACATGAGAAAAAAAGGTTTAGAAATTAATTTCCATGAAGGCAGATAGATTTCCATTAAGTTTGGTTGTATATATTTTGAGGGAGTGCAAAATCACGGTTTCGGTTTTGTATAAACCCCCAATTAGTTCAGGGATTTAGAAACAATATTTACCTTAAAACCTACCCAAGGACAGGTGGATTCTAAACATGTAGTTTGGGGGAAATATATCCAGTAGTTTTCAAGTTATAGAAAGACAGACAAACAGACCAAAAGACAAACAAACTAACTAACTAACTAACTAACTAACTAACTAACTAACTAACTAACTAACTAACTAACTAACTAACTAACTAACTAACTAACAGACACCAAGGAAACCTACCCTTGGATAGATGGATGCTATATATAAAGTTTGGTTCAAATATCTTCAGTAGTTTTCAAGTTGTAAGAAGTACGCTTTACACGCACCCGCTTTTGCGTTAAGTCCGCCGGGATTTGTACCGAAAAACGGTCCGTTAATGGTATCTCCCTTATTAAATCCTGTTATCGAAATGATCCACATGAGAAAAAAAAGGTTTAGAAATTAATTTTCATTAAGGCAGGTAGATTTCCATTACGTTCGGTTGTGTATACTTTGAGGGAGTGCAAAATCACGGTTTCGGTTTCATAAAAATCCCCACTCAGTATTCAGGGATTTAGAAACGATATTTGCGCTAAAACCTACCCAAGGATAGGTGGATTCTAAATATGAAGTTTGGTGGAAATATATCCAGTAGTTTTCAAGTTATAGAGGGACAGACAAACAGACAAACAAACAGACAAACAGATACCAAAGCTAAAAATGATGCAGATGGTCATTATTACACCTGAAACGGATAACTGTACGGAAATTACGCCAAAATAATCAATGTACAGACACACGGTCGTTACGATTTTATTTATATAGAGATAGATAGAAGAATATATCATTAACGGACAGTTATTTGGTACAAGTCCCACTGGACTTAACGCAAAGCGGGTGCGTGTAAAGCGTATTTCTTACAACTTGAAAACTACTGAAGATATTTGAACCAAACTTTATATTTAGCATCCACCTGTCCAAGGGTAGAATTTTTTGGTGCCAGATTGTCTGTTTGTTTGTGTGTTTGTTTGCTTGTCTGTTTGTCCGTCTTTCTATAACTTCAAGGTTACTGGATATATTTCCACCAAACTCCATATTTAGAACTCACCTGTCCTTGGGTAGGTTTTAGGACAGATATCGTTTCTGAATCCCTGAAATGATTGGGGGTTTATACGAAACCGGAACAGTGATTTTGCACTCCCTCAAAATATACACAACCAAACTGAATGGGAATCTACCTGCCTTAATGGAAATTAATTTCTAAACATTTTTTCCCATGTGCATCATTTCGCTACCAGGATTATTAATGGAGATATCATTAACGGACCATTTTCTGGTACATGTCCCACCGGACTTAACGCAAGAACGGGTGCGTGTAAATCGTATTTCTTACAACTTGAAAACTAGAGGATATATTTGAACCAAACATTATATTTAGCATCCACCTGTCCAAGGGTAGGTTTTAAGGTCAATAACATTTCAAATTTGCGGAATGGACTGGAGTTTTATTGAGAAACGAAATGGTGATTTTACTCTCCCAAAACATATAAAGTACGAGACGAACCTGACTGGAAATCGACCAAACTTGATGGAAATCCAATTATAATTTCTTTTCTCATGTACATTTTTTCATCACCAGGGTAAATAAGGGAGACATCCTGAAAGGTCGGTTTATCAGGCTAAGTCCAGCGGACATAGCCCAAAAGGTGTTATACGTGGAGCAGATTCTTCATCTATCAATATAAATTATATCGTAACCACCGTGTGTCTGTTCATTGACTATTTTGGCGAAATTTTCGTACAGTTTTCTGTTTAAGGGGTAAGAATGACCATCTGCATATTTTTTTAGCTATTGTTTCCTGGAAGTCCTAAATTTACCCCCCCCCCCTGCCCAAAATCAAGATTGTCTCACAATCTGCCACACAAGCTGGAAAATTGAAATTATGCAAAATTATTACGTTTTAGCCGTTAACGTACGGAAAACTTCCAAGATCTTCAAATTTTTCACTTTTATGTCGAAGAATATCGAAATATGGAGGCAGTTTAATGACGGTGGAGACCTTCGTTTCGAGGTATTTCGCGGCTAAACGATACGTCCTATCACAAAACGGATGGCACAAATTCCATTCAATTTGGAGTGATCTTCAACCTTGGTCTTATGACTTTTTGTCGTATCTGTATCCCTTATACGTTAGATTCGTCTCTAATTCTCGATTTTAAGTAAATTTGGATTTCTTACCTGCATAATTCATACTTTCAATCGCTTACAGGAAATATACACTGACTGACAGAGCAAATGCAACACCAAGAAGGAGTGGTTCGAAAGGGATGAAAGTTGGGGAAAAAACAGAGACGGCACGGACGAATAATTGATGTTTATTTCAAACCGATATGCAGGTTACACAATGCGCACGGCATCGACTCAGTAGGATGTAGGACCACCGCGAGCGGCGATGCACGCAGAAACACGTCGAGGTACAGAGTCAATAAGAGTGCGGATGGTGTCCTGAGGGATGGTTCTCCATTCTCTGTCAACCATTTGCCACAGTTGGTCGTCCGTACGAGGCTGGAGCAGAGTTTGCAAACGGCGTCCAATGAGATCCCACACGTGTTCGATTGGTGAGAGATCCGGAGAGTACGCTGGCCACGGAAGCATCTGTACACCTCGTAGAGCCTGTTGGGAGATGCAAGCAGTGTGTGGGCGGGCATTATCCTGCTGAAACAGAGCATTGGGCAGCCCCTGAAGGTACGGGAGTGCCACCGGCCGCAGCACATGCTGCACGTAGCGGTAGGCATTTAACGTGCCTTGAATACGTACTAGAGGTGACGTGGAATCATACGCAATAGCGCCCCATACCATGATGCCACGTTGTCTAGCGGTAGGGCGCTCCACAGTTACTGCCGGATTTGACCTTTCTCCACGCCGACGCCACACTCGTCTGCGGTGACTATCACTGACAGAACAGAAGCGTGACTCATCGGAGAACACGACGTTCCGCCATTCCCTCATCCAAGTCGCTCTAGCCCGGCACCATGCCAGACGTGCACGTCTATGCTGTGGAGTCAATGGTAGTCTTCTGAGCGGACGCCGGGAGTGCAGGCCTCCTTCAACCAATCGACGGGAAATTGTTCTGGTCGATATTGGAACAGCCAGGGTGTCTTGCACATGCTGAAGAATGGCGGTTGACGTGGCGTACGGGGCTGCCACCGCTTGGCGGCGGATGCGCCGATCCTCGCGTGCTAATGTCACTCGGGCTGCGCCTGGACCCCTCGCACGTGCCACATGTCCCTGCGCCAACCATCTTCGCCACAGGCGCTGCACCGTGGACACATCCCTATGGGTATCGGCTGCGATTTGACGAAGCGACCAACCTGCCCTTCTCAGCCCGATCACCATACCCCTCGTAAAGTCGTCTGTCTGCTGGAAATGCCTCCGTTGACGGCGGCCTGGCATTCTTAGCTATACACGTGTCCTGTGGCACATGACAACACGTTCTACAATGACTGTCGGCTGAGAAATCACGGTACGAAGTGGGCCATTCGCCAACGCCGTGTCCCATTTATCGTTCGCTACGTGCGCAGCACAGCGGCGCATTTCACATCATGAGCATACCTCAGTGACGTCAGTCTACCCTGCAATTGGCATAAAGTTCTGACCACTCCTTCTTGGTGTTGCATTTGCTCTGTCAGTCAGTGTATAATCACCAAACTCTACACCAACCTTGGCCCACCCAGTACCCATACGTGAGCCAAATGCTGTCACATAATTATCCGAGAAGTAATGCAATGTAAGATAATCTTACATAAATTTCACCCTACTCAACGTTTCTAACTCAATCTGACCCACGAATAGATGAGATGCGAGAAAATATCATAGGACCAGCCATTTAGATCGCTAAATACTGCGTCTTATAGTACAATCTTTGTCGATATGACATACCGTTTAGCAGCAGTTAATCTGTAAATGAAGGTCTGCAATATTGTAAACATGCACATACTTTCGTATGTTGGTCTATATATATTCATTGATGTCGATTTGTATCGATCGAGAAAGGGCGTGTCTGCTATTGTAATCAGTACTCCCCACACAGAATTTGACTGGCAGTAGGAATGGGGTCCTTCTCCAACTCCTGTGTAACTGGCATTAGTAAGGTGAGCCTACCATTGTAATGAATAATTCACTTCTCGACTTGACTTGCAGAAGACAATTGAGCAAGTAATTTTGTTCGAAACTCCCCTACTCGATTGTACTTGGCTGTAGGTAAGCGTGCCCGCCATTATAAATAAATTCATCCACCTAAAATGTGGCTAGCATTAGGCATAATGGCCTGCTATTTTAATGGAAACTCACCAAATCTGTGTTACTGGCAGTAAGCTGGCTGGCAGAAGGAAAAAGGGCCTGTCATTATAATGATAACTGTACAACTCAATTTTGCCTGGTATTAAGGAAGTTGCCTACCATTATAATAAAATCTTCTCACCTGTTATCTGTTTGTTAGTAGGAAAGGGGGGCCTGACATTTTAACGAAAGTTCCCAAAATCGATTGTGACCGCGCAGTAGGTAATGGGCCTGCAATTATAATGTAAACTTCCCAACTTAATTGTGAATGGCAGTAGGCAATTGAGCCTACCGTTATCATCACAACTTTGCAACCCGCACTTTACATTGGAAACAACGTATGTGTATCTATCTCCCCATGCTATTTCTCAGATAACGTTAAGAGGCATGCAATTTTAAAGCAATCTTATTTACTGCAGTACAGTATTTACTTCGATATCCGTATACTATGTAGAATATCATAGCGAAGCACGGGTACATTTGCTAATTATTATTATTATTATTATTATTATTATTATTATTATTATTATTATTATTATTATTATTATTATTATTATTATTATTATTATTATTATTATTATTATTATTCAAGAGATAGGTTATGAATTATTTCTCTGGTATGTTTTGTTCAAGGTTTTCTGTTCTATATTTTAATTCTCTGTAAGTAGGGTACAATTTTTTTAATGGCAATGTATTGTGATTTCTTTTGTAAATACTGGAAACATGTTAATTTTCACTCTTCAGCAATAAATGTAAGTGTGTAGCCTGTATCTTGTATTTTTAATATACCGAGCTCGATAGCTGTAGTCGCTTAAGTGCGGCCAGTATCCAGTAATCGGGAGATAGTGGGTTCGAGCCCCACTGTCGGCAGCCCTGAAGATGGTTTTCCGTGGTTTCCCATTTTCATGCCAGGCAAATGCCGAGGCTGTACCTTAATTAAGGCCACGGCCGCTTCCTTCCAATTCCTAGGCCTTTCCCACCCCATCGTCGCCGTAAGACATACATGTCGGTGCGACGTAAAGCAAATAGCAAAAAAAAAAAAGTATTTTTAATAGCCTTTTAAAAAGACATTATGCATCTTCGAGTGCTTTCCTAATTAAGAAAACTGTATCTCCGCCAACATAAGGAAATAAATACCACGATAATACCTCGTAATAAACTTGATAATAACAGTTGTTACTTTGTTAAAATTTTAATTGTGATAGAGATAATGATTGCATTTCGGTAGGAGAGTTGTACCTAAAGCTTCTCTCGTGTCTTTTACTTGAAAAGCAAATTGCAATTAGGCCTACCGTATTTGTATGTTGGCAATACTGTTATAACGCTAGCTTGTATCGTTGTTTCACTTTTCGCATTTTAATGTACATTTACATCTATTAAATAATAAATTCAACATTGATTACTGAAAATGTTAATGCAATTCATATAAAACCCCAAAACGCCCATATTTGCCTAAATCACTATCTAACATAACCTCATTCTTTCGCTCGATCGTCCGTTCGTTGAACCCTTCCCACGACTTTTATATATGGGAATGGAAAACAGGAGAAGGAAAGGAAGAAGTAAAACACAGGATAATGCACAGTTTATATTTTGAATTTTATTCCAAACAGCAGGTAAGAAGCACAATCACACACGTTTACTCGCAACAGTTAGGTAGTTCAATGTGAAATACGTTCATGATCATAATACTATTTCTTCACACTAAGAACGCGTATAATTATAATTTCACTCCATACTCTCAAAAAACTGGACCAAAAATCTCATTCAATGCGAAAGAATCTCAACAAATTTTCGTCTAACAGACACTATTACTTACCGTACGACCAAGTTCCCTTCACGCGCAACTATAACGGTGTTTTTTTTTAATTTGCTGTACCGCGCAACTGAATGTGTAATGCCAACCACTGCCTTCTAAATGAACCCTCTAAAAGAGAATTTTAATTTTCACTAGTTGGCGGAGATTGAGGGGCCCATCTCGGAACTGCTTCGGACGCTCCCTGTGAAGTGTCACCCCCCTGCCATGAACAACTGATTGCATTGTGTTGTTATTTACCATTCTTTGGAAGGCTGTTTTGGATATTCACTGAACATATTGATATTAATTTATCAGTAAGGATATATAGGTAAGATGTGTAGTATTTTTATATTGTTAAAAATGTTTTTGACGCACATAAATACTGTAGAGAAAGTATGTTGCCTGTAGGCAACATTGCCAGTCAAGCACACATGGAGATTATAGGTTGTTTCATTCATAAGGAAAGTTTCTGTTTCCTTTCTTACAAACTCTACACGTAAATACTGTGTAATCCCCCTTTCACTTAGAATATAATTTTGACTGGGAGGGCTAGATGGATCCAAGATAATTTTATGGTAGAAGGAGACTGGGAAGTGTTGTGCGCTCTCCTGAAAACACTTCCTTGTCTGATGCTGACGAATCTGATGATTCTGAACCAGGAATACTTGCTGACTGTAGCGATGGTGGCCCAGATTACATAGCAGATGTTCCTCCAAGAAGAGTGATACCAGAAACTGATAGTGATCCAAACAGTGATAATGAACTACCAGGTCCTAGAAGGCCTACACAGTTTGCTACGTTAGGTAACAGAAATTCAGTGAATAGGGCAGAAAGAAAGAATCTAGAGGATTCAAATGGGTGAAACAAGACATTCCGCCAGCAAATACTGCACCTCCACCAGTTTTCAGTGAAAGCAAAGATGATACGCCTCTACAATATTTCCTAAATTGTTTGACTCTGATCTCATAAATGAAATAGTGAACCAGACTAACCTGTATCCTGTGCAGCAGAAACAAGTGTCTATGATCACTAATGCGAGTGAAATAGAGCAATTCTGTGGTATTCTACTTTATATGGGTATTCATACAATGCTTTCTTACACAGATTACTGAGCTCAAGGCACGAACTGCCCAAGAGTTTCAAATATTTTTAGTTTGAAACGTTTTGAAAAATTGCGTAGGTATATGCATTTTGCTAATAATACCCTTGCTGTGAATTCTGAGGACAGGCTCTTCAAAATCAGACCTGTGTTTGATGCAGTCGTCAGTAATTGCAGTAAACAAGAACAGGAATCTGAATTCTCCATCGATGAAATGATGGTACCATACAAAGATACAAGAGCTGACAATCTGCGGCAGTACATTCAGAATAAACCCCACAAATGAGTTGGTGTATCGGGGATAATTTATGGTTTTATTCCATACACTGGAAAGTGGAGGATCACAAATTTGACTGAGAAGGAGAAAGGTTTCGGAATTGGTGGGAAAGTGGTCCTTATCTTGTGTAAAACAATTTCTCAACAAGTAAAACCAAGTGTGTACTTTGACAACTTCTTATGTACCTTAGAACTAATAATCTTCCTGAAAGAACTGAACGTTGATTCCTTGAGAACAGTGAGAAAAAACCGCCACAAGAATTGTCCGCTAGAAGATGAAAAGTCGATGATGAAACGTGGTCGAGGCAGCTACGATTTCCTAATGGATGAAACGTCTGGTGCCATTCCGGTTAGGTGGGTCGATTAAAAAAAAGTCGTGCGCCTAGCAATCTCTTGTGGAATAGAACCTGTTTCCGCAGTGAAACGATAAAGCAGTGCAGAAAAGACGAAAGTAGATGTTACTTGTCCCAAAATTGTTACTCAGTACAACAACCACATGGGTGTAGTAGACTTGTCTGGCATGCTAATAGAGCTGTATAGAGTACAGCTCAAATCTAGGCGATGGTATTTACGCGTGTTTGGATTTGTTCTCGATTTATGCACTGTAAATGAATGATTTATATATCGTCGAGAGTGTAAAGAAAGTAAAAGGAAATCCCTGAAGAAATTCAGGATAGTAATTGCCAATACTCTCATGAGTGCAGGAAAAAGGAAGGCTGGAGGCTGGTAGGCCATCTTTAGACTCACCTGAGCAACCCAAGAAGAAGAAAGCTACTGTACCATTTCCAGTGGAAGATTCCCGCTATGATGGCTATGATCACTGGCCACAACATGGATCGAAAGGACGATGCCGATACTGCCCTACTGGATACTCAACAGTGAAGTGCTCAGAATGCGACTTGTTTCTGTGTTTTTACCAGGTAGGAACTGTCTCCAAGCATTTCATGTGCGAACCTAAAATGTAACTTCTTCTCCTACAGCAGCAATGATGCTTACACGCAACACATTACTGATTATTACTTTTCGGCAATGTTGCTCTCAAGCAACATGCCCTAATTTCTGTATATAATGTAAATAAATATTTGTCACCACATCAGAGCATTGAAAGTGTCCATTTGGTCATTCAAAATGTCTTCCTTGAAAATTTGGGTGTCTGCCAATTAAAGGGCTGTAGTCCTCTTTCTAGCTCGTTGTCACAAAACAATTTGACTGGACAGGTTAGGTCCGGTTAGTGACAAGACCATTGACTTGGATAGGTTAGGTCCGGCTAACATGGGCGCCATATGACAGTTTGTATGGGGGTGCCTAGACCTGGGGTTATGTAATATTTTGGAAAATGAATGGCGGTAGAATAACACCCACAGTATCCCCTGCCGGTTGGTAAGGGACGGTACTAACATTTCTACGTAATATCGACTTTTAAATCATTTTCTTGAAAGAAAGACACCTGACTACATTGGATGTTTGCCTTTCCCTGAGAGCTGGGGGGAGGGTCCCCCTTGCCGGCTAATACACAAGATACTTATGTCGAAAATAGTGGAATTACATCCAACAAACGCCATTTCTATTTTCAAACAAAAGTTCATGCCTTCTTTCACTGAATGTGGTAACCCTGTGGCTACAATTCATGCGAACCCTATCGGAGAGAATAATAACATAGCCTTCGTCACAGCTGATTGATGCTAGCCAATAGGAAAAAAGAAAATGGCCGCGATCTGCACTTTTAGGCAGTCCCGATTTTAATTCTACTATTCAAGTGGAAGTATGTTTTAGGATCGGTGGGATGGTCATAAGCAAGCGTCCAGGAAGGATCTCTCCTCTCTGCCACTTCAGGAACTCTAAAACATAATCTATGTTTTTTTCCAGTCCCAAAGCGGGTAAGGAATCACCACCGAGTTGACCGTTAGGTTGGATAGGACAGATGAAAGTGAGGAGCCTGACACAAGTGGAAGCAATGCAGGACTCAGCTAAGGGCCCCGTGGTCCCAACCTACATTCCCAAGTTAAGAGTCCGTTGGGCCCCTTTTAGTTGCCTTTCACGGCAGACAGAGATACCGTAGGTTTTTTCTTCGCTCCCACCCACAGGGGGATACTTATTTTAGATGTGGTAAGTAAGTCTAACCTAAAAATTCCTACGAAATGTGGACGGTGCTTATGTGACTCCGAAATACTAGGACAACAACAATGGAGGTGTTATAATATACTGTACTACATATTATATGGCACACTTAGAATCTTTCCTGTGGAATGTTATACCAGTTTTTTTTTTTTTCGATTCGTGCAAACGTACGCACAACTCGACAACACTTTAATAGCTAAACTCCAAGCGAATTGTAATATCCCTTTTACGCTTCAGTGCCGTAGCGTGTTCACGTCTGAAAATTCCCGCAACTACAATCTGCGTTCACCGTATTCACTTCCTTGAGCTGTGATGGATTTGACTGTCAAAAAACAATATGCATTCTCGCGCCTATAAATGACCACACCTCCTATGTATTGCACTGTCAATTGGCTTCACGAGGTTCATCCCTCCTGAAACCTAATTGCGCCGATCTGTCCACTAGGGAGTTGCCGTAGGAAAGCAAATCCCCCTGAGTTTGATTCGAAGCCGTCAGCGTTTATTGGCCCCACGAATTGGTAGTATATCGAAAAAAAATGGTTTATGTTAACATATTTTAGAATACATGTTAGGTTTATTCAATTAACAAATTAGAAAAGACAAATGAAGTGTAACATTTTTAGGAGTTGTGCAACATTACAACGATACCACGCACCGCCACTGATGTTTAATCCTTTGACCTCTAACGCTAAAGGGGACGAATTCTTTGACAACTGTTTACTGTCGAACTCCGATTATTGCTGGTAGGGAGACTAAAATGGTATCATGCTCTTAAAAATAGCTTTCCCCTCTCGCTGCCGTCTGAAGGGTTCCAGCTCTGTAGGCCTACCGTGTCAGCTATCCCGCTGGAGAAGTAGAAGCATTCGAAATAGATCTTCCGTTTCCCATGGCTGGTATTTGTTTCCTTCTCCTCCACTTTTAGAGGTGCTGTCTCTGCATCATCGGCTTCATGCATAGGGCCCATATCAAACAGGAATGGCTTTTATTTCAAAGAGCTGGAGGCACGGATCTAAAATTGTGTAGTGAACCTGTGTAGTTCAATATGTATAATAATAATAATAATAATAATAATAATAATAATAATAATAATAATAATAATAATAATAATAATAATAATAATAATAGCGCATGGCCTCCTGAGAGACCTAGTGCAAGTCTTTAGAGTTGACGAATATAAACGACCTGCGTGTCTGTGAGGATGAGGACCTAGCTGTGATGAATTCTAATGCTGAAAAGGACACACGCACCCACCCCCGAGCCATCGGAATTAACCAATTAAGGTTAACATTCCTGACCTGGCCGGGAATCGAACCCGGAACCAAAGGCCAGCACGCTAACCATTTAGCCATGGTGCCGGAAATAATAATAATAATAATAATAATAATAATAATAATAATAATAATAATAATAACAGAACGTACCAGTAGCTGACGGGCCGAAAGTTGGCGATGTCACTGACATCTGTTTCCACTCATTGTTAACATGTAAGCTATCATCATTAAATCAAATGATGTGGGTCTGGAGAGAACGCAGCAGTTTTACGTGTCTAATTCCCAATCCCCGCCACTGACTACCCTCTTTCTCATCGAAGTTCCTACAGTTTCCTGTGTCTCCCTCGAGCAACAGATGCAGATTATTAAGATACTAAATCATGGATTTCAAGCTGCACCAACCTCTGCATACTCTGGTTGCCAGTGTATAAATTGTCACGACCAGCCACGGACGTATAGATTTAGACTGGCAATGAGCAGCAGGATTCTGAAGCCAGAAGCGTGCGACCGCCGCCATCTTAGTCACTACATTACCCAGATGCATTTATGTAAAATAGTAGCCGGAACGGGAATAATGGACAGGAGATAATTAAAATAATTAAAATCACACCGAAATAATAACAATAACATTGTTTAATTACCTATTAGGTCCTTTATTTTACCGTTAAAGAAAGAAAGACTGGTACCGTATATCAATTTACCAATGCATAAAAAGTAACCAACCTCTTTTTTTTGACCGATCTTTGGTCCTGTTTCCATTAAATTCTCTTATAGCCTAATTCACACGTATTTTCAGGTTGGTTTGTTTGTTTGTCCAATCATTGTCCCGTTTCTCTACTGACGTCAACCTCATCAGGGGAGTTAATGAGATGAAATGAATCACATGATATATGATATTAGGAAGGGAGAGGGTGAAACCCGGTGCCGGCACATAGCCTAGTGCTGTCCAATAGCACAAATGGGTCTGCTCACGGCTTAACGTTCCCATCCGACGGACAAATCATCATCATCATCATCAACAGCGTCCTATACCCTCACTCCATATTAGTATTGTGGAGAGGTTGGGAATTTAATCCAGGTTTTTTCAGGCAATTTAGTGATTAGAAATTGTATACCACCATCTCTCCTACCATGCCGGCCAACATTCTGATGGTGAACATTTTTTCGACCAACGGGAATGGAATTGGCTAACCACGATGTCAGACCGTTTAGACTTCAACGCCTTAACGATCATTCCACGTATTTTCAGGTACAGTGAAGAGATTACATTAATAAGGTGATAAACGTTCATGTTATTTGAGTTTAGGTCTAAAGTATGTGAGCTTTAACATGAAAAAAAAAGATGTTATATACAACTGAGCTGTGACTTCATTTGGTATGTTCCCTTTCATGACTGATCTTAAACCATTACATGTATTCTCTCCGGAATACATCTGAATAAGTTTGCACACATGAACATTTTTCAAAGGAACGTACAGATTACCTCTATCCTGGAAGAAATGAATGGAGAAGGATATTCTAATAATAATGTTTATTGTGATTTACTTTACGTCCCACTAGCTACTTGTACGGTTCTCAGAGACGCCGGAAGTTTGTCCCGCAGGAGTTTTACGTGTCAGTAAATGTACCGACACGAGGCTGACATATTTTAATACCGGTACTTTTGAATACCACGGGACTGAGCCAAGATCGAACCTGCCAAGATGGGGTCAGACGGTCAGCGCCTCAACCGTCTGAGCCACTCAGTCCGGCTAAGGATTTTCTTTTTGTACAACAGCTTTCCCACAAGTATCACATTGTAGGGAATTGGCTAACATCTTTACCACAAATTGTGAGATATATTCAATAATATTCCGTGATAATAAACCTAACACCCTATTTCGATTAATTCAAGCTTACCAATCCTTCCACTGTAATTTTAACAGTAATTTTGACATCCTTATAATATATCTTTAAAGATTAGGAGAGACCGAGACCGCTGTTATTCAATTACTAACATCAGCAAAACAAACACTTATAACCAAATGTTGTAGCAACATTATTATTGTTAGTCTATTATTAGGCCCCCATGCCACACTCCATCACAAGGGGGCTAACGCAACAAATATACACAGGAAGGAAGTGAATCAGGCATCTGTAATCGTTAATTGAATTGCATTAATAAGTAGGCAACACGTGTATATGAGCACAAGTACGCCCCTTACCGGTGTATTGAAACTCCTATTCCTTCCTTATTCTTGCTTCGTGAATAAGAAAAACCACGCCCAAACACTACACGGGTATTCGTCATTCCGCCACACAGTATTTTTCCGAAAAATTAATGTGAAATGTTCATAAAAACAACATAAAACAAAACTGCTCATAACATAGTAACATACATGTTTACAGTAAATCTGTAGTGACGTAAGATGGCGGCAGCCGCAAGTTTCCGGCTTCACTAACACCAATGTTACGAGATACGGCGCTCCCTGTCTACTTACTATTTAAGTCTGTGGGACCAGCCAAGACCAACTACAATATATCAGACCTTAATCAAGACCGACTCCAATCCTCAGACCTTAATACTACTCTCGATCGTTCAAAAATGGCAAATCGAGTAGCCGGCATTGTTGGAAATGTGGGTTTGTTTTGGTTTGTTGTTATCTTATGTATTCGGTGTAATGTTATGAAAACTGACGATAAATGTTAGTTTCTTTGTAGAATATAAGCGTGTGAGTGTATTTTTATGAGTCAGTGGACACATAGGATCTGTAATTATACGCAGTAATGTGAGAATGTGCTTGTTTTGATCGTGTTTTTGCCCATTAAAGAACATGAGTTCGCTAGGTGGACCAGGTTTTAGTCTAACTATGGCAATGCCACTCATACAACTATTCTTTTCCTACGGAATAGAACATTAAAAGAGAAATGGATTAGGAATATACATCGTGATTATTTTGAAGTCCATGACAAAACTGTAGCGTGCATACATCATTTTGAGAATAAGTCTGAGGTTACGAAAGCCATTTCTCTACTTCCAAACTATTCGTGCTCCTCGAAAAATATTAATTTAGAATATAACTGATATTGTGATATTCCGTCAGTGTCTATGTGCGTCAAAGTTTCGAGTGATTTAGATGCAAGTGTATTTTACAATAATCTGTTCTTTGCCTGCGAAAATGTTTGGCTGGATCTTGGAGTATAACAAAACTTATAAGTGTCATAGGTGGAACAATCCGTATACTGTTACACAGAGAAAATAGTGACTTAGAGGGATTAGCTGGGTATTTAACGTAGGGTTTTACACTACCAGCACCTTCCGATTCATGCTGTGGTTATCTGATATCAAGTAGACTGCGCCGAACTGAAGCTTGTGCATGTGGTTAAATATCAATATTTAGTCAATAGAGTTTTTGCACTCATGTTCTTTAATGGGTAAAAACCTATTATATCTTTAGTGTCTGAATGCTTCATTAATAAGGTTACCATCATTTTGTGAAGTGCCGTATGTCAACATTATGTTAGCATTTCCAGGGCCGTTCATTGGGTTAACATAATAATTTCGGGTGTACTTGGGCTGAGTGGCTCAGATGGTTGAGGCCCTCTCCTTCTGACCCCAAATTGGCAGTTTCGATCCTGGCTCAGTCCGGTGGCAATTGAAGGTGCTCAAGTACGTCAGCCTCGTGTCGGTAGATTTACTGGCACATAAAAGAACTACTGAAGGACTAAATTCCGGCACTTCGACGTCTCCGCAAACCGTAAAATATGTAGTTAGTGGGACGTAAAGCCAATAACATCATTATTTCGGGTGTACTTCCCTTTCATTGGGTGCTGAATTTAAGAAATTGTCCACCACTTCAAAACTAAGGCAACAAATTATGTTTCATAGTTCTCATGAGAGCGAATAAATCGAGGAATTTCACACCTTAATTTATTTTGAAACATTCAAAATGATGTTAGAAATATCATTTTAACATTTTTGTAATGTATTTTCATCTATCCAGCGAAGTGAAATCTAAGAGAAAACGTTATTTGACGAATTGAAATTTCTAAATAATCAGCTTGTTGGTCTCTTTTCTAGTAGAATATATGTGATTCTAGTTGATTATATGTGCTGCGTACTTGTTGGAGAAGCGTTTTCATACGTGTAAAAGTGATTTTTCCCTATAATGTTACATTTATCATGTAAAATGACCTCTGTTTATATAATATGTACGTGATATTTTCGTGTTAGCCAATACCAGAAATCCGACTACTTCGGCCGCCATATTTTTTTATATTACGGTCTGAGGATTGGAGTCGTCTTGCCTTAATGCAGCTATCGATATTAGCTAAAATGGCGCCCCGATCGGTTTGTTTAAATGTAAACATGAGCATGTGCGAAGCATCTGTTTAGTTCTTTCTGTTGGTTTGGTTTGATGATGATGATGATGATGATGATGATGCTTGTTGTTTAAAGGGGCCTAACATCGAAGGTCATCGGCCCCTAATGGAACGTGATGGACGACATGACACATGATATTTAAAATTTTAAAATGTATCCACTGACAAGAGTTAAAAAATATGGTGATGAAAAAATGAGTATGAGATTAAAACAGCAGTGGATCTAATTCGCAATGTCTTATTTGTAATAAAATAAGAGAAAATACAGGGAGAAAAGGTATAAGGCATTGCCTGGTGGTGCATATATATATATATATATACTTCATTTACATTAGACGTTAAAATAACACAATGAAATACGCAACACAAACTAAAATGAAGTCAATAGGTTAAAAGCGCAATTGAAACAAATACACGAACACAAAGGACATCACTAGACACGGTAAAACAGACCACTGTCCCTCATAAAGCGGATGACGAGGTCTGCTGACTGCTCGTCATCTCGCAAGATAAGGGAGATGGTACCGGAAGGTTAAGACTACGGCGAAGATCGACCAGGTCCATACACTCAGTAAGGATGTGCACCACGGTAAGATGGTCGCCGCAGGTACATACCGGAGGGGTTCTCCTTTCAAAAGATGCGAGTGAGTTATGATACCGTGGCCGATCCGAAGACGACATAATACCACGGCTTCCCTTCGCGAAGCCCGAAGGGAAGTCCCCCATACCTTCGTTGTTCCTTTTATCGCTCTCAGCTTATTGGGAAGTGGAGTGGCCTGCCACTCCATCTCCCAATGAGACATGACCAGATGTCTTAGCTGAGAGCGAATATCACTTGCTGAAACCTTGAAAGGCAACGGGGGCAGTGTAACTGCCTCCTTGGCAGCCCGATCTGCTAACTCGTTTCCCTCGATGCCCATGCGGCTTGGGAGCCACAGAAACGTAATTCTGGTGCCGGCATCCGAACACCCGGCCAGCAGGTCCTGGATCCGCTGCACCAGAGGGTGCCGAGGGAAACAGGTATCAATAGACTGGAGTGAACTCAAGGAGTCAGTACACACAAGAAAGTGACGGCGTTCATTGTTCAGTGCGTACCGCAAAGCTCTACAGATAGCATAGAGCTCTGCTGTGTACACACTACAGGTTTCCGGGAGAGCGAAAAGAAACCTATCATTGTCGACAACGAACGCACAGCCCACCTTCGTGTCCGTCCTTGAACCATCCGTGTAGACGACGACTGAGCCTGGATAGCGGCCAAGGACGGACAGGAAGAGCCTCCCATAAATCGAAGGGTCCGTGTTCTCCTTCGGGCCAATGTGTAGGTCCAGGATTATTTCAGGTCGCCGTACTACCCACAGAGGTACCCCATTTGGTTGTCTGACAAGGCAAGGAACCGAAGGTACGTCAAACAATCTGTAACTGCTATCTAAACGTATTCCAAACGGCCGCGTTGCTCGGGGACGAGTGGCGTACAGCAAACGGTTGCCATTGTTGAAAACGCTAGAATAGCTTGGATGAAGTGGCATCTGTCGCAAATTAGCAGCATAGGTAAGAAGCAGTTGCTGGCGCCTCAGGTGTAAAGGCGGCACACCAGACTCAGCGAGCAGGCTAGCTATGGGGCTTGTACGAATGGCTCCCGTCGCCAACCAAACCCCGCTGTGGTGAATGCTGTTTAGCTTCGCAAGAACGCTTGGTTTTGCTGAGCTATATGCTGCACTGCCGTAGTCTAGGCGAGATAAAATATGTGCCCTATAGAATCGTAGGAGCACCGCGCGGTCAGCCCCCCCCCCCCCAAGAAGTGCTGCTAAGAAACTTCATGATATTAAGCTTCTTAGCACATTGCACTTTCAACTGCCGCACATGTGGCTCCCACGATAATTTATTATCGAAAAGGATCCCAAGAAATCGGTAAGTGTCAACTACAGGGATAGCTACATTTCCTAAATAAAGTTCAGGAGGAGGGTGAAGAGAACGTTGGCGACAAAAGTGGACAACACAGGTCTTTGTGGTGGAAAAACGAAAGCCACGTTCTAAGGTCCACTGCTCTACCCTCCTAATAGCTTGCTGTAACTGTCGCTCTGCGACTGCCATACTGCACGAGCTATAGTGCAGAGCAAAATCATCCACACATAGGGACGGTATTACGGCTGGACCAGCAGCAGCGACAATACCGTTAATGGCAATCGCGAACAGAGTGACACTAAGAACCGATCCCTGTGAGACTCCATTTTCTTGAACGTGGTATTGCGAATATGTCCTCCCTACTCGGACACGGAATAGACGGAGGGACAAAAAATTCGCAATAAATACCGGCAACTTACCTCGGAATCTCCATTGATGCAGGACTGAAAGGATGCCATATCGCCAGGTGGTGTCGTAGGCCTTCTCCAAGTCAAAGAAGACAGCTACCAAGTGCTGTTTGCGGAGAAACGCATCCTGGATAGAGCTCTCCAGGCGTACCAAGTGGTCTATGGTGGATCGAGCGGCTCGAAAAACACGTTGGTACTCGGACAAGAGTCCTTGCTTCTCCAGACACCACAAGAGTCTGCGATTTACCATCCTCTCAAATAGCTTACACAGGCAATTTGTAAGACAAATCGGTCTGTAACTTCCTGCATACTTAGGATCTTTGTCAGGCTTGAGGACAGGGATGACTATGCCCTCTCGCCACTGAGACGGAAAATCACCCTCTATCCACATTCGGTTGAACACACGAAGGAGATATAATGAACTATCATCACTAAGGTGTTTCAACATCTGGTTATGGATGTTGTCCGGTCCAGGAGACGTGTCCTTGCAAAGCGCTAAGGCGCTGCGGAGTTCCCACTCCGTAAAGGGCACGTTGTAGTCCTCTGAAGTTTGGGTGGCAAAACTAAGGTTATGACGTTCTGCCTCCCGCTTCAGAGGGAGGAAATCAGGATAGTAATTCCCGGAGCCAGAGACATCCACAAAATGACTAGCGAGATGGTTAGCAATCGCGAGGAAATCAGTGGCGACACTGCCTGCAATGGAAATTCCCGGTACAGCAGATGATCCTTGAATACCCGAAATTCGTCGAAGTTTCGTCCACCCTTGAGATGATGGAGTATGTGACTTCATGGACGACACATATCTCTCCCATGAAGCCTCCTTACTTTGTCGAATAAGAACTCGCGCCTTAGCGCGGAGTTTCTTAAATGTTACCAGGTTGGCCACAGTAGGCTGTCGACGGTAACGTTTATGAGCACGGCGGCGTTCTTTGATGGCTGCTGCTACTTCATCGTTTCACCAAGGAACGAGTTTTCGACGAGGAGTCCCCGAGAAGAACGGAATGGACTCCTCAGCAGCAGCAAGAATAACTTGGGTGACGTAAGTTATTTCCTCGTCGACGCTCCGCCTGATATCGTCATTAAAGACAGCTAGTGATGTGTACTTTGGCCAATCAGCATGTTTAAGTATCCATCGAGGGGGAGCCTCGACGGATTTATGTTTCAACAAAGTAAGGATGATGGTAAAATGGTCACTGTCACAGAGATCATCGTGTGTATGCCACCGAAACAGTGGAACCAACGTTCGGCTGCATAGACTTACGTCTATGCGAGAATATGTGCCGTAACGCACACTAAAGTGAGTTGGTTCCCCCGTGTTCAAAATACATAAATCCAGCTCTGTTACTAATGTTTCCAGCTCTCTCCCCCTGGGGCAAGGCGTCTCAGAGCCCCATATAGGGTGATGGGCGTTAAAATCTCCCAATAAGAGGAAGGGAGGTGGAAGCTGATCTATAAGATCAGTGACATCAGTTATGTTAAACTGGTGGAAAATAAACATTACACACTGTTGTTATGACAGGCAGCGGAACGCGAACAGCTACAGCCTCGAGGGGAGTTCTTAATGGAATCTCTTCGCTGCAGGTATCAGAACGTACAAAAATGCCAACACCACCGGAAGCCCGGTGAGCATAGTACCGTTCTGTCGAGTATAGTCTGAAATTTCTCAAGACCGTATGATGATCAGATCTGAAGTTGGTCTCCTGAATACAGACCATACTCGCTGCGTACTCACTAATGAGCTGACGTAACTCAGCAAGATGCCTGTCATAACCGTTACAATTCCACTGTAACAGTGCCATAGTGTGGACTATAAAAGGAGTGTTAGGTTATGAGCGACAAAATGCTCGTAAGCCTAAACACTATCTACTTCTACATCCGTAGATGTAGAGGACAGCGCGACATCCATCCCGTCATCAAAAGATGGCAGGGGTGCCGCCCAGAAAATCGACGCTTGTCGGGGCCGAGTAGTTCCCCTACGAGGAGAGCGCGCAGGTTTGGGAGCAGGAGTGCCTCCTGGCGCAGACTCATACCCCCCAGATGGGGGGCATGACTTCTCCTTCGCAGGGGAAGTCCGAGAGCGCTCAGCACGGGCGCTCTTCTTCCCCTTCTTTTTTCGAGTTTAGACGGGCTGGGAGATGGTTTCCCAGCCCTGGTCGACGATGCCGCCTCCGCCGGCTAGGGCACGACTTTCGTCGACCTCCTAGGGGGGGGGGAGACTTAGTCTTCCCCCTTTGCTGTGTCGGCTGGGAACTGCCAGCCTGCACAGACTTCTGGTTGGTCGAAGGTGGGGTGGCCCCCTTCGAGCTTTGACTAGTTGCGACGTTGCTGGGAGCAGCAACAGTCGCCTTGGGCGCAGCGGTCTGGACAGGTGTCGAGGTTGTAAATGACTAACCTGGAAGACTCTGAGCTATCAAGCTATAGTCAAGTGTATGGGCAGGTGTATTCGTAGAATTAAACTTACGGCGCGCTTCCTGGTAGGAAAGACCATCCAGGGTCTTGATCTCCTGGATCTTCTTCTCACTCAGGTATGTCGGAAAATTCCGATCCCGAGGAGAATGAAAACCGGAGCAGTTAGTGCACTTGTATGGAGTTGTGCACTCCTCCGCACCGTGAGCTACTAGTCCAGATGTACCACATACAGCCTGATTCGAACAGCGAGATACCATATGTCCGAATCGCTGGCATTGATAGCATCGCATAGGAGGCGGGATGTACGGCCTCACATCGCAACGATAAGTTGTTACCTTGACTTTCTCTGGTAACACTGACAACTTGAAAGAGACAATGAAGGCACCAGTGGCAACGTCTTCACCGTTGACCTTGCGCCGGACGTGTGTCACGCCACGGTTCTTCATGTCTTCCATCAACTCGTCGTCAGTGTTCAAAATAAGGTCGCGGTGAAAGATGACTTCGCGAACCAGGTTCAAGGACTTATGCTCCTCCACTTTGACGGGGATTTCGCCAAAGTGCTCGCACTTAAGCAACTGTTCAGCTTGCAGTGCAGTCTTTAGAAGCAAACTACCATTGCGCATTTTTTTAAGTTCCTCCAGTTCGCCGTAGACGCCTTCGATGTGCCTACTAAAAAGGATCGACTTCACCAGCTTAAAATCGTGCCCATCGGTTCTGGTAGCGACCAGAAACCTAGGGAAGCTGGACACCATTCCTTCACGCTGCGCATGTTCCCAGGGAGTTGAACCTCTCAGGGAAGCAAAAGTTAAAGACTTAGGTGGGGGACCACCTTGAGAGAGCCGACTTCGTTTGGAAGCCATGCCCGATAGCTTCCTCCCCGAATGCCACTCACTCCGATCAGGGGTCTCTGTAGCCGAACCAAACAGCCAAGGCAATACCCACCTGTCGTAACAGGTACTGCCCGGGGTCCGATGTTGGACGATGCCTAATACGGGATGACTGAGGCAATGAGCACTAGAACTCCCTTCCTCCAGTCACCCGCAATAGCATGTACCCCATAACGTGTACAGAGCACTAAATATTGAGGAAAAATAAAAAATAATTAATAATAATAATATGTCCTTCTGGCATTCGGCTGTGCGGGGACCTGTGTTGTCAGGCGGATGCTACTGCCAAGGTACATGGCACTCCCACCACGCAATGGTCCTGGGTGGACAGTTGCGGGCTTTTGGGCGTAATCGCACACGTAAGAGGCCCATCTCCGGGCAGCACGCACATCAATATTTTGAAATGGTCTACATCTGACCCTCGGAAAAATAATAAAAAATAAAGAGGGGACCATGGCCACATGACGCTTTAAGTCGCCTTCTACGACAGGCAGGTATTACCTGTGAATGTACTCAACCCCTCCCATCCACAGGAGGTCCAACACATTATACCAAACCGCAATCCATGTCCGCGCCTAGGTCGCCCCTTTTAGTCGACTCATACGACAGGCAGGGGGTACCGCGGGTGTATTCTACATGTGCGTCCCCCACCCGCAGGGGGTAGTGTGTTTGGTCCGCGAGAGGTATTTTATTTCCCACAAGTCCGCCGGCAAGCCGGTTAGGAACCCCCTATCCGCCACCTGGGACGCGCCATGTGGGAGTATCACCTCTCCCCCTGCTACGCCTTCGTAGCAGGTTCGTGGGGTTTGGTTTTATTAGGAAACGTTAGTGTAGTGATGTTTTTACTAAAATTTGGTTTTAAAACTATTTTGATATATTAGGATGTGTCGATCGTATTGCATGCCTGGATGTAGTTCACAGGGCCTATTACAGGAGATGCACTTACATTCAGATCAAGTGTACTTAATGCATCGTGACGATTTTGTAGTTAAAAGTAATTTATTAGGGTGCATTAAAACATTCGAGCATAAATTTTTCAATAGAGAGGATGTGTTCCGTGTACTTAATGAGCTGGGTTTTTTTTGTTTTTTGTTTTTGTTTTTGTTTTTTTTTGTTTTTCGGATAAGGCCAAAACTCTGTGCTGGTGACAATCCTGGTACATTTCTCAATTACTATACCTTTTGAGGATTTTTAAAGTGAGGTTATAAAAAGGGATAAATCTATTTATTTTATCTGTGAATGAAGTTTACATTCTCTTTGTTAAATTAGAGGACAATTTATCAACTGATATACTGTCACTTACAGTACGTATTTACGTTGCCAACGATTTGGGTGTTAAAATGCATATGCTACCAGATAATTTCAAATTGCCCACCCTCATCGGAGGGTCTGCCTTACAAGGGCTGCACCTCGGCTAGAAAAGGCCACTCGAAATTATTATTTCAAATTGATTCTCCTATTGATTATCCGAGGTGAAACAGATGTAGCAGTTTGGTGGATCATTATCAGAATCATTGTTAAGAGAGAATTGAAATTCGCGACAAGGTTATGTTTCTAACAAATTTCTTGAACGAGGTAGGCTAATATATTTAAAAGCGTATGGTAATAGAAAGATCATTCAAGCACATGCATTTCTAAAACAAGTACTGATTTATAGGAAGAAGAATTACGGTCTGGCATAATTTATCAAGGGTTCCCCCTACTATATCCACACCAATTAGATAAGTTTCCAACTTCTTTGAAATCACTTAAAAAAGACTAGGTAGACAATTAATACGTAATCTGCCTCTTGGACGACAGCCCTAAATTCGGATCATTGGTGATTGATTGATTGATTAATTAATTGACTGAACTGAAACGTATCAAATATTCTCCGAGGATTGTTATTTTAGAATGCAATCTTATATTACCTATTTCCTTTACCATACTAGTTCATAGAAAATATTTATATTTTGAATTATCCACATATTGCTAATCTAAGTACCGGTATCGGGTTTTTCTAGATAATAATGGTCTATTACCCAAAATAAAGTATTCTGTTCGTTATTATTAACAGCTTATCAAATCAATGCGATAATCAAAAGGTTATTTTTATGTATCACAGGCGTGTTTACATGGAACCGATGCGTCGGCCATGGTTGTTTTTGTATTAAGGTCTGATATTAATGTAGATGGTCTTGGACCAGCCAAGAGCCGGCTAAACAACCAGCCGAAGAGCTCTCGCTCCACGGGTGGTCAGAACGCGTGCTTTAACTTGCAATGCGTGATTTCCTGAAGAACTTTTTGAATTACTAGAAAACTGAATTTTAAGTCCACTTGTTCCACTTTTGTGATAGGACTAACCTTTTCCTCATTATTTTGTTTATAATTGTGTTTTTCAGTTTTTCAGTAGCCGCCATTTTGAAATGGTTAATCCTTGGAAAATTAGAATAGGCTTAGACTTAAAATGAATATCTGAGGTATATCCATCCCAAATTTCAACTCAATTGTCCCAGCGGTTTTGGCATGATTGTGCGAGAAAGAAACAAGCACATCTCATTGTAAGCTGTTAAGCGATTTTTGGAAATAATATCTTTCTAGGTTGATACTTTGTAATGAAACATAATTAATCATATGACAGATCCCTTTGAGAGTGCTTATACAAAATTGCATGAAATTCCGCCGAGTGGTTTAGACGTGATGTCGTTTCGGAAGATAGATAGATAGATAGATAGATAGATAGATAGATAGATAGATAGATAGATAGATAGATAGATAGATAGATAGATAGATAGATAGATATTGTTTTATTTGTATATAGATAACCAAAAAACATACTGTACTCGTGTTGATGGGCTGATAGTTCGCCATACCTCTGATTTCTTTGTGTCCTTCGTTGACGTGGATTTTTAAGCAGCAACCTTCGCACACTCTCGTATCCGGTTTGAATTAACAGGACCTATCAAAAACCGGCCAAATACCTAGCCTACAGCGCTCGGCTGGTGGGTGTTCCGGAACACGTGCTTTAATATACAGCGTGTATCTACATTATACCAACAAAAAATATCAGGGATGCTCGTTGTGTTATGTAAAGAACGATGGCGAAATCGGATTGACAGAGACGATTTTTCGTTTCGAGAAAAAGGTTATTTGTAACTTCGGAGCGCCCGATTCAAATTGATGACTCGCCGCATTTGCTTTATCAGAGTTTAAGCCTCTGTCCGCCGCCGTGCTTCAGTCAGGGGAAGGGAGAGAAGTGGTGGATGTTAGACGGACACAGAGATAATGCTCCGTGCAAATGCAGAAGTTTCCTCGTTCGACTCGAGTAAGATTGTCCTTGTCTCTTACTGACAATATCCACAGTTTGTTTATTAAGGAGCCGTAATACACACACAGTAATTAAGACACACTTGTCAGTCAAGGAATGGACCAGATCGTTTCTCCTCTGTTGGTCTCAATAACTCCAGTTAAATTTAACATGCGTGACTTTGTGGGGAAATATTTGTATTCCATTTTAGCCGCCTAAAACTAGAAATTATAAGAAAAACATTTGGTGCAAACCCTGCTGTCTTATCACATTTCCTTTAATTTCTTACTGGTTGAATTTCAGCAACCACCCTTTAGTGTTTATTTTCAACAAGCCATACTTCTGAATGAAATTATTACCGCGCGAAGATGCAACGCTAGCGCCCCACGATCGTGCGTTCCTTTGCTCACATTGTGAAGGAAATGAATAACTGAACGAAAGAAACAATACGCCCAATGGTTTGATAACAGTAAATGTTCAATATGTTCCCCCTTTCTACTTCGATGTACAATTCACAATGGCGTAGTGATGACATTTGGACTCTATTTAGGATGTGTGGTGTGTCATGAACGATCTGTAAAGCTGCCTGGTTCATCTTCTCTTTCTATGGGGTTCGAATATACTCAGGTCTTCACGTAACCCCACAAGAAAAAATCCATGCAAGATAAATCGGCCGACCACGCCGGCCATTTAACTGGCCCACCACGGTCTACCCATCTCCCTGGATAATGATCATTTAAGCGTTGCATGACACGGAGAGTAAAATGGGGTGGAGCGCATCCCACAGAAAACCATCTTCTGCTGAATAGTGTTCACTACTGACACACGAGGGTTTTCATCTGCCTAAAAATGCCGGTTTCTGGAGTTTGCCACGCATTCTCTCACAAATGTAACTCCATCGTTGAAAAGAAGTGTGGAATATTCCCGCAGCTGTTTACTTATTATTTTACAAGTTGCTTTACGTCGCACCGACACAGATAGGTCTCATGGCGACGATGGGACAGGAAAGGGCTACGAGTGGGAAGGAAGCAGCCGTACCCTTAATTAAGGTACAGCCCCAGCATTTTCCTGGTATGAAAATGAGAAACCACGGAAAACCATCTCCAGGACTACCGACAGCTGTTTAAGACCCACCTCACAAAGATTACGCGTTGTGGATAATCCAGCGGTATATATTTCCTGCACCGATTGATATCGATAAGGATACAACAATGTTGTTGGTCTTTCCATACCCTCCACATTCCTCCCGACATCCCTCGTATTGATTCTTGGATTATCATTTATTTTCTTCTCAAGAAACCTCTTCAAACTCTGGGCTCCGTACCGATGGTGCTCTGCCAGTCGAGGATCCGAAGCACGCAGTCGCCAGTGTATGGACACCAAGGCTTAATGATGAGGTTTACGGAGATTAGGGTGCCGGACGCCATAAGTCCGTGCGACTTCTCTCCCCTTGCTATTCACTGCCCGATAGGCTAGGTTCATACCAGCTATTTCATCGTTGGTGTACCGAAACGGAATCATTCTCACTAATTTCTGACGCAAACTTACTAGACACCATATGCAGAAAGAAAAAATACGCTTCCTACTGGGCCTGGAAAGCGACTGTGCGAAACGAGCGAGAAACGTGTGCATTCGCACCGAGCATTACCTCGGTCTCCATCTTTCATACACCCCATTTCTCCTCCCTTCCCTCCTGTGAAGCATAGCAGCGGGCAGCAGCTTGCTCTCTGGCACAGAAAATACAGCGAGTTCGTCAATTTGAATCGCGCGCCCAAAGTAACAAAGTAACTTCATTTTCTCGACACGAAATATTTTCTCTGCCAATCCGATTGCGTCATCGTTCTTTATATAACACGAGGAGCAACCATGTTTTTTTCGTATAATTAAGTTACATCCTATATAAAATTTTCTGCATTTCCTGGAGAAACATTTGAGTTAAAAATAAAATGTATATAACTATTTTTGTAGGAAAAAAAAAGTTCTAAATACACGTAGTGGGATTTACTTGTTGTTAGAACTAACAACGTTTTAATAAGTTAGGTTTTTCGCAGATAAAATATGCTTAAGTTCAGTGAATACCTGCATATTAATGGCCGTCATTTAAAAACAATTTATTGAAACTTTAGAATAGGCTTTGTATTTATTCTGAATATCTGAAGTATATCGATACCAAATGTCAGCTCAATTGGTCAAATAGTTTAAGCGTAATTGAGTGAGAAATGAAGAGGGACAGTCTCATTTTAAACTATGCATTTTAAAATAATGTCGCAATTATAATCTCTTCAGGTCAATACCTTGAAACAAAATAGAATAGAATGTCCTCATCGTTACGTTACACACCTGTTATAATAATTAAATACTGACTCTAACAATGACAACCTTGGTGTCCCTCTACTTCTCTTACCATCCACGGCCCAGTCCATTTTCTCTTGGGTAACCGATCCTTCTCTAATCGCCTCACATGACCCCACTGCCGTAGTCGGTTGATAAGCACACTGGGTTTATTCCTAGCTTAGGTTTTTTCTCCTCATTTTGAGTACCCTTCCACCTGCTTGTACCAACAAACATTCTCACTACTTTTATGTCTGTTACTTCTAACTTATGAATAAGATATTTTGAGTCAACTCAGTTTTCAGTCCGGTACAGTAAAGTTGGTCTGAAAACAAACCTACAGTGTGTAAAAGTTACATCCGTAGTCTGGCAGCTGCTTGTTTGCTATGTGGGTATATTGAAAGATAAGCCAAAATCTACACACAACTTATAGTTTTTCAGCTTGTCAAAAACACAAAACATAAAATTGCCAATTTTTACATGTATATTGTAATGTTACACGAAATTTTAAAATGTCCGTTTTACAGGTAAACTGGTAAAATGAAGTACGTTACACAACAGTTGTTACGTCCACCTTCTCAACATAATCTTCTTGTGACTGTATGCACTTTTGCCATCGATGTATCAGTCTCTCCAGGCCTTCCTGAAACCATTCTTTCGGTGTGCTGCGTACTCATGCCTTGACAGCTGTGTCCAGTTCTGCAAAATCTGCAAAACGGTGACCACGCAGAGGTTTCTTTATGTTCCCGAACAGGTGATAATCACTTGGTGCCAAGTCGGGAGAGTATGGTGGGTGTGGCAGTACCGTGAATCCCATGGCAGCTGTGGTCTCTCGGCTGGTATGGGGCCGGCCATTGTCATGTTGCAGAAGCACACCTTTAGCCCATTTTCCTGGCCGTTTAGTTTGAATGGCACGACGTAAGCGCTTAAGGGTTGCCACATATGCTGCACTGTTAATCGTGACCCCAACTTCCAGCCAGTCAATGAGGACGATGCCTTTGTGTCCCAGAACACTGTCGCCATTCGCTTGCCAGCTGATGGCACTGTTCGACGTTTATTTCGCGGTGGACTGCCCTTATGCTTCCATTGCATCGATTGTTGTTTCGTTTGTGGCTCATGGTAATGGAGCCATGTCTCATCACCAACCACAAGTATAGCTATGAAGTCGGCTGGATCTTGATCATGGCATTGCAAAAGTTATCTGCACACGTCCACACACCTCTGCTTTTCGTCTGTAGACAAGAGTCTAGGCACCCACGCTGATGCAACCTTCCCCGACTGTAAGTGGCCGTGCACGATCCGCTGCAGGGTGTTTCGCCTAATTCCCGTGGCTGCCTCCATTTCCATAAATGTGATGCATTTGTTTCCTTGGATGACCCTTTCGACCCGGGCAATGTTGGCTGGTGTTGACACTGTCAAATTCCTCCCAGAACTGGTTCCTTGTCCAGCGATGTGCGTCCTGTTTTCTAACCTTCCACCCAGTTGTAAACTGTTTTCCGTGACGGCGCATGTACTCTACAGACTGCCACCAAGCGCCGATGAATTTCTGCAGTAGTCACGCCTTCTTTCGATAGGAACCAAGTCGTATAGCGCTGTCTCTGACGGTTGCTTTTCATGTTGTCTGCTCCTACGCTGACTGTTATACTGTTATGGCTGCTTATACTGCCTGCTCACTCCATACTCAAACGTGTAACACGACTCGCGAAGAATCCGCCGCCAGATGGCAGCACCAAATGGCCCTAGTTATCACGAGAATACAGGTAGATAAGCACCTAAGCGAAGTTGAAACTCTGTAAACAAAGTAGAAAAAGGAAAGAGTTTTACATATAAAGTGGTCCCATAGAGATGTATAGCTTCAGGACATCTGGAGAAGTAGGTTTCGACGACAAGAACCTGGAAACTTCGTCTGTATAATACTTCTCTACATTACTAAGCGAAGGTTTCATAATTTTGATTACCACAGTTTGTGACGCAAGTTTTTGGTGATTATTGTTACTATCACACTTTAAATGGAGTTCTTGCAGTACGGTAGAGAAACCTCAAAACAATCATATAGTCCCATAATTAGGCCAGTAAATCGCGGCTGGGGATACCTCAGGCCTCCTCTATCCGAGTGACTGATCAAGTTCATCAATAGGAATGCATTAACAAAGGTGTAAACATTATTCAAGCACGTACTGCATTCAGTTTCTTCTTCGATTACATGCACCAAATAACCGCACACACACACACACGTCTGCGAAGCTGTTAACAAAGTGGCACACACTGATTCAGGGGGCTCATGAAGATCTTCCAGTTAGTCAAATACCATTGATTCTGTTTAGTCGAGTCTGGAAGAAGATACTGAGGCAGAAAATTGTGAATTTTGCTTTGCATACCGCTAGCACCATTGGTGAACATATAAATACCGGGTTTAAGAATCTCTTTACGGAATCCTGAGCAGCCCGTGAGTCAGTCATGCCACTGCTCTCTCTTCTTATAGCCCTAAACATGGCTTCAAATTGATCTCCTGAAAGGCCTGTGTCAGCACATAAAATATTCATTTTACAGAAGATGAACAATGAAAGAGGAAGTAGATAAACTTCTTCCACCGCTTTCCCACTCCTGTGGGGTGCGAACTGTGACACCCATAATTACATGGATTTTCTCCTGTTTTACGGCCGGATGCCATTACTGATGCCAACCTTATGTGGAAGCAAGTAATTACTATTGCGTGTTTCTATGGTGGTTGGTAGTCTGCTGTTTTGTCTGCATTTGAAGAGAAGAGTGTTGGGAGAGATTCAAACCCCCAGTCCCCGAGCCAGAAGAATTAATCAGACGCGACTAAAATACCCGTCCCGGATGGAAATCGAACCCGGGGCCCTCTGAACCAAAGAATTCAACGTCGACCATTCAGCCAAGGAATCGGACAGTGATAATAACTTGATGTGTTTCTTCGGCAAGTCTTTATTATTATTATTATTATTATTATTATTATTATTATTATTATTATTATTATTATTATTATTATTATTATTATTATTATTATTATTATTATTATTATTATTTATAATTCGCTAGAGCCATCAAGGACCACGTTAAGTCTTGTTGCATTTGACACTGAACTTGGCCTTCTTTAAAGCCCAAATTTCCATCATTCTTTGTGAGTGGGCCTGCTTACGCTCCTCTGTCCAAGGGGAACCGTGTCTTCTCTTCGGTTGCTCGTCTCGGTTTAGCCCGTTCGTCAATATTTTCTTGCGGAAGAGATCTCTGTTAAGGGCGTCTTCAGCTGAGATATGTAGCATTTGAAGGTCTTCTTTGGTATTTCTAAACCAGGGAATTGTGGTTTTGGGGTTTGAATCAAAAAAGTGAAAGATTTCTTTAGTTAACTTTCTTCCGTCCATTCTTTTCAGATGACCGTAAAATCGTGCCCGTATTTTTCTGATTGTGTCGGTAATTTTCTCTATTTTGCTGTAGACTTCCTTGTTGGATCTCTTTTGATGGACTCCATTTCTGTACTTTGATCCCAAGATTCCTCTCACAATTTTGCGTTCTCTTTTCTCCAGTTCTGCAAGGAGTCCTTTGTTGGCATTTAGAGATAGGGTTTCGGCTGCATATAGAACTACTGGCTTCAGAACTGTTCCATAGTGACGTATCTTGGTGTTTTGGGAAAGGCATTTTTTGTTGTAGATTGTGCGGGATGTTTGGTAGGCTATTTCCAGTTTGCGTACTCGCTCCTGAAGTCCTTCTTTGTCCAGTCCATTTTTCATGATGATCTCACCCAGGTATTTGAATTTGTCTACTCGGGTGATGTCCCCGTATTTTGTATGGAGTTTTGGTGGAGCCTCTGTGATGTTAGTCATTACTTCTGTTTTCTCAAACGATATCTGCAAACCAGTTTGTTCGGCAATTTCCTTTAAAATTTCAACTTGAGCTCTAGCGGTTTCTATGTCGTTTGAGAGAACAGCAATATCATCGGCAAATGCTAAGCAGTAATCTCACCCGCCAGGTTCTGATAATCTTTTCAAGAACACAGTTGAAGAGTGTCGGAGATAGCCCATCACCTTGTCGGACTCCTGTTTTGATGTCAAATGAATGCGAGAGACATCCGTGGAACTTCACCTTGGATTTTGTATCGGTCAGGGTGGCTCTAATTAATGCCAGCAGTTTCAAATCAACTCCAAATTCATTTAAGATGTTTAGCAGGACTTCCCGGTCAATGGAGTCGTACGCTTACTTAAAGTCCACAAAGACAGACACATACTGCTTGGACCTTAGTGTACAATATCTGATGATCGTTTTGAGATTTTGGATCTGTTCAGCTGTTGAGCGACCTTTTCTGAACCCTCCTTGATATTCACCTATTTGATGTTCGACTTGTGCTTCCAAACGCTCCAGGATGGCAAGTGATAGAATTTTGTAAGTCACGGGTAGCAAAGATATTCCTCTGTAGTTGTTGATGTTCTTCATGCTGCCTTTTTTGTGTAATGGATGGATCAAAGCTATTTTCCAATCTTCGGGTAGGGTCTCTTTGTTCCAAATTTCTTCTATTTGCCTTTGCAAGATATCAAGTGATTCCTCTGGAGCATATTTCCATAGTTCTGCTACTACTGAGTCTTCCCCCGGTGCTTTGTTATTTTTGAGACGGGCAATGTGGCGCTTGATTTCATCTCTGTCGGGTGGTCTGGAATCTGGGTACCTGAGTAAGGGTTCCTTGGTTTCAATGGGGCTTTGCGGTTTAGAGCAATTAAGTAAATTCTTGAAGTAATCTGCCAGAATGCTGCAATTTTCTTCATTTGACGTCGCCAGTGAGCCGTCCTTTCGCTCAAAGCATAGAGATGGTGGTTTATAGCCAGTGAGTTTGCGTTTGAAGGCTCTGTAGTACTCTCTGCTTTCAGTCTTCCTAAAGTTTTGTTCTATCTTTTCAATGAGAGATTTTTCGTATTTACGTTTCTCAGTTCTGAACACCCTAGCTGCTTGGGCACGTTGGGTTTTATAGGTTTCCCCATCATTTTCTGATTTCGTAGAGTAGTACTGTTTCCACGCATTGAGTGTTTCTTGGAGGACTGATTCGCAGGCACCATTCCACCAGGCATGCTTTTTGCTTCTCTTGATTTCTGCGACGTCTTTGGCGGCCTCAACAAGGAGACTTTTGGCGTTGTTAAAGTCACAGTTATTTGGTCTAGCCTTCTCCTGGAACTTCTCGACCCTTTGCCGAAGTTTATCATTGTCGAAGCGTGTGATCTGTTTGGTTGTCTTCCTTGTGTTTGCTGGAATTGGTTTGAATTTGATAAGAGACATATAATGATCTGAGACCACATTGATGCCTTTCTTTACCTTGACATTCATAATCTCAGGGCTGTTTCTCCTGGAGATTGCAACATGATCAATTTGGAACTCTCCGAGAGCTTGGACGGGAGAACGCAAAGTCATTTGCTTTCTGGGTAGATGGCGAAAGTGGGTCGACATGACCTGCAGGTTGTGATTTTCGCAAATGGACACCAGTCTTTTGCCGTTGGGATTGGTTCTTTTGTGAGCAGGGTAGTTTCCTATAACTTTCTTGTACTTCTGTTCACGACCTAGTTGGGCACTGAAGTCACCCAAAAGAAGCCTGACATGGTGTTTGGGGATTTTGTTTAATTTTTCATCCAGTAGGTCCCAGAAATTATCAACTTCGTCTGGATCAGACTTGTTCTTATCGTTAGTAGGAGCATGTGCGTTAACTAGGGCGTAGGTTTTGTTCGCGCATTTAATTGTGAGTATGGACAATCTGTCATTCACAGGTTCGAAATTTGCAACCGATTTAAGGATCTTGGTTCTAACAGCAAACGCGGTTCCAAGCATCACAACTCCATTGAGGATTCCTTTTTGCGCTTTGCTCTTGAAAAATCGGTAGCCTTCGGATTCAAAAATCTCTTCATCTGGGTACCTTGTTTCCTGTAGGGCCATTATGGATATCTGATTTTCGTGAAGAGCTTTGGTGAGGGTTTTCAGCTTGTCAGTTTGTGTAAGTGAATTTATGTTGAAAGTTGCTAGAAAGGTTTTAGATTTTGGCCTGAGTTTTTGACTCTTCGGGGTACACCGAGACGCTCCGACTCGTCTCTTGCATGATGTCGAGTCTCCCCCAGAATCTGAAGGAGACTCGTGCGCCGTGGCGTTCACGATGAGGGATTTATCCGAAGATTTACCCCCTGGGGTATGTTTCTTGAAATGTTGTGCCATCGTGCTTTTTGACTTGACTTTGCTTCGGACGGGTACCCATCCTTTTACAACTAGGGTTGTTAGTCCTAGAGGTTGCCTCAAGATGTTTTCTGGCTTCTGGTCATTTACCAGTCTTCGCCGTAACCCTGGCAAGGGACCAGTTTTTTTTCACGGTGGTATTTTATTTCCCTACTACCCTCTGACTCTGCTGGCGGCAGAGCCAGCGAGCTTCCCCAATTCCAACGGGACGCGCCCGATGGAGGTAACCGGTAAATCCCCACACGGGTATTATTATTATTATTATTATTATTATTATTATTATTATTATTATTATTATTATTATTATTATTATTATTATTATTATTATTATTATTGGGAGCTTCGGAACTTCTTGTTTCTCTGCAACATATCAGCAGAAACGGTTGCATGGTGTTGCATGGCTGAAACACACATGACTTAATTCTCCATCACCAATATTTTTGAACATGGGAGTAAGTATTTGTTCTACGCTTGTCCGTCACAAGACGAATAACATAGAATCCAGCCTTCAAAACTTGCTGGCTGAACCAGGAGGAGAATTCATTTCCTTGTAATGCCTTCACCATGAAGTAGGCAGGCTGAATCGTAAATTTCTTCGTCAATCCATAAATTACAAAGCACAGCAATTTGTTGGCGAGTTGAGGGTTTATTCCAATTTCTTCTTTATAGACCCCCTCTGCTTCAACAAGTGTATAGAATCTGTCCTCTTTAGGCTATTATTATAGAGTAACAGCTCTTTAACTGCCATTTCGTCGCAAATAAGAGAGCAAACTTTCTTCAGATCATTCTGCTTGCAATCTTTCTTTTATTACAGGTGAAATACCTGCTCCAAACTTCATCGCTCCTGGAGACCTATCTCATGTACTACATGAAGGTGACTAAGTATATTAATTCTGATTTCTGTCCATATTCGTAATCTTCCGGAGAAGCAATCCACTAACAAATACAATCCCGTATGATACATTGTTTTCACTGAAAAGAAGTACCGGTACAGTACTAGCCTATTTTCCGCTATTTCATTCTGACAGCACTGGGGGACTGGGGCCATTTGGTGCTGCCGCCTACCGTCGGCATTTGTAAACGCACTGTTTCATTTAGTGCCATGTTAAAATGTTGTAATGAGCAGGCAGTATAAGCAGCCATTAGGTGCGTATCGAGCAGGCAGTGGCCGCTACCAAACGGTGGAACAGGACACTAGTTACACGTCACCACTAGAGATGGGGAATCTGATTCATTTTGAAGAACCGATTCATTTGAATCGATTCACAAAAATGATTCGTTCATTTGATTCGTTCATTGCATTACCACGTGACCGAGAGCCGAAAGCGAAACTATGGACTCAGATGAACCATTCCGTTATGTTATTTATAAGTGCTACTGCTTTACAAGTTACAAAAAGTGAAATGTAGGTAATCGCTAGTATTTTATCTAGAGTAATATCATTTTTAGAGGTTACACACGAAAAATGCTACGCTACTGTCCGACTAATCAATCCTTTATAACCTTAAGAAGCTACCATACGAAATTATACGACAATCGAATTCGAAATTCATAGTAGATATATGAACAATTTTGTGGCAATTCGAAAGTGGATATTGACGGCATCTCACCATCAGTTCTTTACTTTTAATTATTTTTTTACTGAAGAAATATTTTTAAAAAAATATGAAACCAAATGTAAACGTGATGACCTGACTGTGAACAAATCAACCATGACAAAGCAACAGCTAAGTTACGGTTTTATTGAACTTCCATTATTCTTAACATTCCTCACTATTTTGATTATGTTCGCTAGCTATACTCACTAGATAGGAACTTTAGGCAACTCTGTGTAATAGACAGTGAAATAATAGTAAACAAATCTGTGCCCACATGGATGTAATGTCATCCTCAAATGGATCATGGTCAAATTGACAAGATTAACGGTTCATAAAAGTAAATACCGGAAGACTATGCCGGGCTGAGCGGCTCAGACGGTAGAGGCGCTGGCCTTTTGACCTCAACTTGGCAGGTTCGATCTGGCTCAGTCCGGTGGAATTTGAAGGTGCTCAAATACTTCAGCTTCGTGTCGGTCGATTTACTGGCTCGTAAAAATCTCCTCCGGGACAAAATTCCGGCACCTCGGCGTCTCCGAAAACCGAAAAAGTAGTTTGTGGGACGTAACGCCAATAACATTATTATTAAATAGTGCATTACAGACAATAAGACATTGCGTTTTCGAAGTAAAGCATCTGACTGTCATTAAAAAAATACAGTCTTCTTTACGTCGCACCGACACAGATAGGTCTTATGGCGACAATGGGATAGGAAAGGGCTAGGAGTAGGCAGGAAGCAGGGCTACCGACAGTGGAGTTAAAACTCACTATCTCCCAAGTGCAAGCTGACAAGTACGTGAAGCAAACCGCGCAGCCACTTTCTCGGTGACTTGCCCTTTTTTAGTACGGTTGCCCCTTAATATTCTGCCGCTCCTCAGAGTAACCATAGAAACCAGAAAGGCGAACGGCAAAGGGGGAAATATGGAACAATTTACGAAAATGCATCAAAAATACTTGAGGTTATGTGTCAGATAGTAGTTGGTTTACATATCACATTCAGAAGAATCTATCACTTGCAGGATTTATGCTTTGCTTTATTTGCTCCCTTCGTACCTTAATAGTCTTGTATTGCCTACATACTACAAAGAAATCATGGTTAGCTGTTTCACTTCAACTTGCATAGGCCTATACACTTCATGACATGGCAAGATTTAAAAACAATATCGATTCTTACTAAGGGCTGAGAACGAGAACGGGGAGACTTCCATGTTCCACAAGATAGTTCACAGTAGTTCACGAGACCCAGAACGGGAACCTTGAAGTAAACTTAACCTAACATTTCGCAACGACGTGGAAGTTGAGTGTAGGCCTATATTACAGTTCCGGTCCGTGAAGTGTGTGACTTGAAACGACGTCATAATTTCTCATTTTAAAAAAATCCTGTAAGATTTGGTTAGGAGTGTTTGACTTGTGAACCAGACTTTTAGTTCTGGTGAAATAAGAAGCAACAGAGTCGTTCTTCACATGTTTTCATTGATTCAAAAATGGCGGATTCCCGATTTGGCGAATGGCGATATGAATCAGAACGAACGAGGAACCAGGGAACGAGTTGTGGCAGCCATCTCTCGATTCAGATTTCGATTAAAAAACGAGTCGATTCATTTCGTTCACTGGATCAGGACGAATAGAAATGAATAGTGTGACGACTCCCTCTGAATCACATGTTAACAGACACGGTGTACATGTCCTCCGCCACCTGCAGCGCTGCTGTCGGTAAAAGGGCCAAGTACGCGCGCTTTTCGTCGGCTTACTGTGGAAGTGTGCAAACAGTTTGTGGTCTTTTTCAGTAGTTTTATACATTCTCCAGTTCTATAAGTGCAAAATAGCTGGCATTAACTTTTCATGACCTGAAAAGTGAGAAGTAGGATGTATACTTTGACATATGCTTCAATTTAATACCGCATGTAAATATGCCTACAACTTGCAATGTCCCGGGTTGTAATTCGGGTTACAATAAACATTCGAATGATAAGAGTCATTTTTGTTTCACCCCCAAAAGATCCCACCCTGTTCTCAAAGTGGTCGAAGGCTATCCCACGTCAACAACTGCCTTAAAGTGATAGTACCCTTAACATAATTTTTCAGTCAGATTAGAGCCATGGCAAAAGCTGGTTGTCAAAGAGAATGCCAAAATCACAAGTACATCTCAGGAAAAAAATTACAGCACGCTTACCTTTGATCATCCACAATTATCTTTTTTTTTGCTCTACGTCGCACCGATACAGATAGGTCTTATAGCAACGATAGGATAGGAAAGGCCTAGGAGTTGGAAGGAAGCAGCCGTGGCCTTAATTAAGGTACAGCCCCAGAATTTGCCTGGTGTGAAAATGGCAAACCACGGAAAACCATCTTCAGGGCTGCCGACAGTGGGATTCGAACCCACTATCTCCCGGATGCAAGCTCACAGTCGCGTGCCCCTAACCGCTCAGCAAACTAGCTCGGTCCACCATTATCAAGTTGGGAAGATGAAGAAATAGCTCCTTTCACCAGTTCAAAAATTAATGTCATTCATCAGTTCTGTAGGTATATTGTTAAACATGCAAGCGAAGTGATAGGCTGTACAACATGTATTGGTTCTATGCAAAACAATACAGAGGAGGACCTAACAAGTCTAGAAGAATACTTTAACGCATCCAACTATCTTATTTATCCACCGAGTGAATTATTATTGACGTTTTCTCATGTAGAGGAAGTTGTTGTGAGAAATATTAGTGTGATGCATATGGGGCGAAATATTTCAAGAATGCCTGGATAGTTTACCTTCAATTACTGTTTCTTATAGACTTGGGTGCTGTACTGAACATGCTCAGGACTTGGTACCAAAATTAATTTTTCATTACATACGATGCCGATTTTATTTCCGAACAAAAGAAGTACGGAAAGAAATGCAAGCTTGTACGACCGCAAAACATACCCGGAAAATGTCCAAGGTGTCCAGTTAACTGACTGATGGGGTGAAGTGCTGATAAGATTCATTAATTTGAGCATGTTAATATATAACTTAACTTAAGTATTTATGTAGGAATTACATATGTATGACATACCGGTACGTAACATCATGTGGGTGCCTGCAGAGTTTTAATATGTTTATATTACGCAGCATGTACACCAACAGTCGAACATGTGTTTTTTTTTTTTTTTTTTTTAAGGTTATAGCTGATAATTGCAACTGAGTTTGATTTTGTGGTGAATTAATGAAATAGCTCTATACACACATACCCTTTTGACATATTCGTTAAGACACTGACGAACCAATTTCAGAAGTAATGTCATTAAATCATTACTAAATGTAAAATATTTCCTACGAATTTGTCACATATTACTTTCAAAACAAGGAACACTATAATCTTAATTTGCACGAAACATAGATCGCACATAAACACAGTCAACGGTCGGTAAAGAAAATGCACATTCCTGAAACATAACAATAATAAACACACGGTTTTAAATAATTTATTTAAACGATAAATTCCGAATTAAGTCACATCAGATCTCATTTAAAATCACATGGTCAGGGACAGCTGATCCCTGTTTACCTACACCAGCGCCGCGTAGTGTAGGAACATACCAAACAGCAGAAGTCGTCACACTATGTATATACTTCTATTCGTCCTGACTGGATCAAGACCAACTACAATATCTCAGACCTTAACCGACCTATCGAAACTGTCCATAATGGCGGCAGCTGGAGTGCTAGCATGCGGTTGTTTTGATTTGTGTAAGCCGTGCTGTTACCAAATATTTACGGAAATTTGAATATTATTAATCGTACATTATATTTATTTATGGTCTTAAGAATATTATAGATCCTCTTTCAGTGCCGTAAGAAGCTGTTTGTTCTCAAAGAGCTTATTTATTCCAACAATGTCGGTGGTGATTAGGTTAATTTTGATTCTCGTGTCCTTCTCCGAAAGTTTTAGTTACCTATGCAATATGTTTATAGTTCAATGTGCTGTGTGCCTGATGTAAGTAAGAGCTCAGTGTTCCCGTTTCCAAAAGACCTAGTACCGGTATTAAGGCAAAATTGGGTTAAAAGCATTCGTAAGGAAATCTTCGAACCGAATCATAGGACTAATAATGTTGTGTGCATTAATGATTTTATCATTTTTGAAATCAAATGTATTCTGAGGGAAGACATATACCTATAGAATGTGGTGATCTAATTCCAGCGCCGCGCAAACTTCCGAAGTTAAAATTAATGTTGCCTATCCTAGCATTTACCCTATCAGCCAACGTACCTTACTACAAAGAAAATTAAATCAGTCCCAGAAAGATCCGGAAAATCATGACCAAGATTTATGATTTAGAGACTAAATTAATCTTAAACGGTGGTGCAAGAATGATGTAAATTAATTTTCAACGTTTTACAATGAACATGCGTAAACTAAAGCTAACCCTATTTCCTGTGAGTTAACGTGAGGATTATGTTCTTTTTTATATAAAATACAATTATGCGATCAATTCTGATGAGTTTTAAGGTGACGAGTGCTTTAGACGGTCAAGTTTATCATACAAATATCGCTTGTATCTACTCAACAATCCAGGTGGATTTTGGAGGGTTGAAATTTTTGGGGGGAAATTTGTTTGCGTGTTTTACATAATGGGCTGTGGTTAATGGTGGTGTTACATGTAAGGTTAATAATGTACTTTGTTGACATCTATATATCGTATTTGCTGACCGTAGATTCATATGTGAAATATTTTTATACTCTGTGTTGTTTCAACCTGACGTTGATACAATAATTCTCACTTCGTTATTTTCCTCTCTGAAATTTCATTTAGACTTACAGTACGCGATAACGCTACTTATGGTGTTTAATCATTCATATTTTGAGTTAGTGAGTTGCATTTCATGAGGTTCGACTTGTGATATTTTCTTTAGGTGACTCGGAGTAAACATGCATAACCTTTCCCTCAACCTCTCATATCGCACGCCGATGTCCGCCATGTTTTTTCTGCATTAGGGTCTGATGTAATTGTAGTTGGTCTTGACTGGATCATGATTCAATCGTTCAGTGCAATGATTCGTTCATTATGAATCACTCGTTCAGAATCTCCCCATCTAGTCACCACCTTCAAAAGTGAAATGTGAACCATACCCGGACGTTCAAAAAGTAAAGTGTAAAACAATATAGTATACCCTTCGTATATTATTGTGTTACATTTCATGTTTTCTACAGACTGAAATTGCGTTAACAGAGTCGCCACTGAAAAAAGAATGGCTTCCTTCTTAACCTGTACCTTTGTACCTTTCTTTTTCTTGTAAGTCGGGTTATTTTAAATCCCACAAGCATGTGCTTGGTATCATTATTTTCTAAATATAGCCAAGTTTACTCTACTATGATTCCAATTTCAAATTCCTATTTTTCTAAAATAACAGACTAAGAATACAATGGAAGTCGTATATTTTCATTTCATTTCGTTCAGATTTTTAATAAGCTTTTGGGCTTTTACCGCTCTTGAATCTGAGGTCCATTAGAAAATACATTTTTACTAATGCATATTTCTTGCATAGGAAATTTCTATACAGGCTAACGTACTTTCAGCTCGTTCGGTAAAACGCAGACTATTGATAAGTTGGTTATCGCCTTTATACATTTATTTTACTGCTATGCTCACATAACCATGGTACTTTGCCTGGAAGCAAGTTATTGAGCGATTTTTCACAAACAATTTTGCAAATACAGTAATATATTTTCTGACCTACCGGATAATTTGAAATTCCCTGTGAGAATATTTGTGGTAAATTTCATTAATTCCACCCAGCGGTTTAGACGTGATGTCTTTTCGGAAGGAGACAGACAGACAGACAGACAGACAGACAGACAGACAGACAGACAGACAGACAGACAGACAGACAGACAGACAGACGTCGTTTCATGTTTTTATAGAGAGAAGATTATTATTACCGTTATTATTATTATTATTATTATTATTATTATTATTATTATTATTATTATTATTTTACAATCTGCCAACACAGATAGGTCATATAGCGATGATGGGGTAGGAAAGGGCTAAGAATGGGAGAGAAGTGACCGTGGCTTTAATAAAAGCTGCAGCCTCAACATTTGCCTTGTCTGAAAATGGGAAACCACGGAAAATCATTTCAGGGTTGCCGACAGTGGTGTTTGAACCCACTATCTCCCAAATGCACGCTGAAAGCTATATGGCACAAACCGCACAGCCACTTGCTTAGTATCTTATATTATTATTATTATTATTATTATTATTATTATTATTATTATTATTATTATTATTATTATTATTATTATTATTATTATTATTATTATACTGTCTCAGGTGAGTAGATGCTGATATTTCTCTCATACTCCTTACGTTCAATTTCAATATCTACTTGATGCTGGACAAAACGAATACGGGACGTTTTCTTTCAAAAACATAATGCTCTCTTGCCTTTCATTCTCAAAATAGACATTGCCTCACGGGCGTGCGCAATTAGGGTTGCCATATTTCCAGATGACATACAAGGAACACATTGATTTCTTTACCATTCAGAACGAAAACAAAATATTGTTAGTTGCCAGGCCTGTGGGAGCTCCTTTCAGTACTTCCTGGAAGGGGCTAGTGAATCAGCCGACCGGGTAGCTCCCAGCCGGCCTGGAGGGCATGGCTGGTATTTCCATGTATTTTTCTCGTCGGCTGGCTTACCTGTGAGTTTCTTGGCGATTCAATGAGAATGTTCAGCCTCTAGCCACCTCGCGAATGTTCTGGTTCACATCACCCGAGTTATAAAAAAGGAGGCTAGCCGCGAACAGTCAGTCAGTGTTGGGCTGTCTCTAGAGTCGAACCAAGAAGTTTGAATAGACCGCATGTGTGATACATCATTGTAATCAGTGTGAATCAACGGACCAGATACTACAGGTTTCGACTGCCGTCGGGAGCATTCCAAACCATCGGTGTATACTGTAGTAGATACACACACACATACATCTTTACACGTTTTCATCTTGTCTTAATTACTGCATGCCACTGAGACCAGCAGACACACGAAAATGGAGGCTCAGTAATGAAATGCAATGTATGAGACGATAAAGAGGATAGTAGAAATCCAGGAGAGGTTGATGCAGAAGATGAAAGACGGCTGCAAGAAGTCTGAATACGACAATCATAAGATGGAGAACGGCTAGAAGACGTCGGAAGAGCACAGGAGATGGTGATAGACGGCCACAAGAAGACGGAAGGCGGCCAGTAAAGGACGGATGACGACGAGAAGAAGACAGAAGACGTCCAGAAGACGAAACATGGCTACGAAAAGAGGGCGGACGACAAGAAGAAGACGAGTGGCCAGAAGATATTGGCAGGCGGCGAGTAAAAGACTGAAGATGACCAGAATAAGATGGAGAACGGTCAGAAGTAGTCGTAAGACCACCAGGAGAAAATAGAAAATGTTCAGAAGAAGATGGAAGATAACCATAAAAAGATGGAAAACGACCAGAAGATGCGGGAATACAGACGAAAGAAGACTGAATACGGCCAGAATAAGATCGAGGACGGCCAGAAAACGTTGGAAGACCACCAGGAGAAGACGGAAGACGGACAGGAGGAGATGGAGGACGACCAGAAGAAAACGAGGATGGTCAGAAGAAGATGGGTGACGGACATAGAAAGGACCTCGAGGGTCTCCGTGAGATAAATCAAGTTCTGCAGTTCGTCGCTCTGTTCCGAGGACCTCGTTCAGAAGAGTGCAAGTTCTGTTCCAGGATTGAAGCCGAGCACGAAGTTCCCTGCCGAATGATCGCCGTGAAGTTCAAACGAAACTGGAGCCGTGACGCCTGGATGGAAAGTCACCTTCCCCTGGTCGCCCTGGCTTTCCCGTCGACAGTTCACGAGGCCATGGGATCTACTCCAGCGAGGATGCCGTGTGAAAAAGAGCTGTGCCTTCCCGCGGATTTAGGGTTCGGCCGACCTCAAGGTACGTAGAATACAAGGTAGGGATCACGAGAGAGGTGCGCAGTAGCAAAGCAGAGCTGTGACGTCACGCAGTACCCTCGCGTTGAATCTGCTCTGAATGAGGTAGAGGTAGTTCGAATAAGAATCGCTGTACACGCAGAAGCTAGGTGCTAATAATACACGATAGTAACATATCTGTGGTGTATAAGAAACCGCGTGTGTTTATTTTATGAGATAAAACGTAAAAAGCAGTAATAGTGTACACTTTTCAGTATGCTTTGTCATGCCATTGCAGGCTGCATAAATCATAGCAGGCACGCGAAGGAACGAAACATACACTTTCATGTATTCCCTAAAGCCACTGACCTAAATAAATGGTGACAGAAGTAATCAAGTCATTATCGAAAGCTATCTTTCTCAGCTTCGAGGGTTCGGAAGGCTTTATGACCATCCTCTTCCGACAGATGTGACGCGAAATGTGAGATCACTGCTTCTTAGCCTCAATGCTTCCGAGGCGATAAGAAATTCCATCTGTTCTCCGGAAGATTATGAAACACTACGCCCGAATATGTTACATGCTACTGATGAACTCGATCAAAACTCGGATATCGTGTGCCAGTCTAAGACCAGCGTTGAGCCCACGACATCCAATTTTTTACCGGAGGATGAGTAAGGGTTTGTTTAAGCCCTTGAAGAGCTAGTAAAACAGCTCGAGGACAGTCGCGAAACCAAGGATCGTGATGAGCTGCTTGAAAACTTCACTGGCTGTATTGTAGCTTTTAGGGTAAAGAAGAAGAACCTCGATATAGAAAGCGATTACGGAGAGAAAACAGGTCAAACTGCAAGGGGTAGAAATTAGATTTTAAAAAGAGTTCCATTTTTTTGCAAGTTGCTTTACGTCGCACCGACACAGGTCTTATGGCGACGATGGGACAGGAAAGGGCTAGGAGTGGGAAGGAAGCGCCCGTGGCCTTAATTAAGGTACAGCCCCAGCATTTGCTTGGTGTGAAAATGGGAAACCACGGAAAACCATCTTCAGGGCTGCCGACAGTGGGGTTCGAACCCACTACCTCCCGAATACTGGATACTGGCCGCACTTAAGCAACTGCAGCTATCGAGTTCGGGAAAGAACTGAAAGAGGGTTCTAACATCATCACAAACCTTACGGATATCCTGAAGAAGAAATTCCCCGAAATTTATGAGCTTGCAAGTTGCTTCGTGAGAAGCCGTTCTTTTATTCGAATGGAGACCGGGTTTCAGTTAATACAATACTGATAAAGAAAGAAAAGCAAAGAAATTCCACTGATGCTGTGGATAAGTGTGTTTGATATTCTTTTTTTTTTAAATATCAGCGTTATTCTTTCTCTATAAAAAGCCTGTTATTTTTTTATGAAAGGCAATTTATTATGTTGTATATGAAACCAGTGCTAAGAATGTTAGTATACAGGCTCATTAATTTATATGGCCTATATAATGTTAACGTGGAATTTGTCAGTTCCTGGTACTTGGAGAACATTTACTGTACTGTTTGTTTTGTGGACAGTTTCCTAACATTTGCTGTTTGTGTTGTTGACAGTGTATATAGTTTCGCAATATAGCTTGTAACAACGGACATATTTCTTTCAGTCATCAAACTTTAATGTTCGAGTCTGTAACAATTAGAGCCCCTTGTTACTGATAGCATGGGTGTTGAAAACATGAACATACGGAATGGCCATTCCACTGGGATCACAATCTTAGCATTGTTACAACCTTTTATACAGATCGAAATACTTCAGAAACGCTGCTCGATTCACACTGTATTTCATCTCCTATTATTACTCTCGTAATAGTGAAGTGGAATGCCTTTTGTTAGGTGATGTTAAAATATCAATGAAGTTCTCTTATCTCTAACTTGTTGCTAAAACAGAATGGCTTACAACTATGTATTAGCCTACCTCATACAGAAGGCAAGGCGCTGAGGGTGCACGCTGATGTCATCGACGGCCAATCGTGGTGGGGAGACCTGCGCGTGATCCCTACCTCTTACTCTAACTACCTTGGGCCGACCTGAGGACCATCTTGCCCCGACCGATAGGCACTGCCTGGATCAGATAAGGAGACCAAAGGGTGCAAACGCCGCCATCCATAAGAGTGAGAACACAGAGAGTAACCGAGTGATGGCGTGGTACGACCGAGTCGACACCATCGGAAATCATGAGAATGACCTAGGATGGCTACATAACCCCGTAAGGAAGAAAGGCTTGTATCTCAAGTTCCAGAGGATGTGGAAAGGCACTTACCACGTTCTGAGAGAACTAAATGGCATCAGCTACCGAGTACGGTGGAGACCAAGATGTAAGTTGAAGGTGGTAGCAGACGTGTTCAGCTGGGCGCCCATTGAGGCTATCCCAGTGCGACCGGGCTGACCTGACGTAAATGCGGGCGGCTTATGTAGGAAGCATACGTCACAGTGAAGCGAAAGAGTTGACACACTTTGCAAAGAAGCTAGGAAGCATTGACGTTCGATTGTGAATACGAAGTTCTCCTCCACTACTCAGCGAAGTGCTGATTGGGGTACATTATTTAATTTCTACAATCGCAACAAAAAATTACTGTTCACGCAGTGAATAAGATTTCTTAAATTGTATGTCGATTAGCGTTATCCAAAAAACGGTTTGGGGAGGTTCCATACGTAGTTTCCAATGTATAGTGCGAGTTGCGGAATTGTGATGATAACGGCAGGCTCATTTTCCTACTGCAATTCAAAATCGAGTTGGAAAATGTTCATTATATATAAGGCCCCCAGGTCTACTGTGCGGTCACAATCGATTTGGGGAGTTTTCTTTATAATGACTGGCCCCTTTTCCTACTTCCAGAAATAATTGATTTTGAAGAGAATTGCATGCTCCCCTGCCTTCTGCAGGTCAAATCGAGAAGGGAATTATTCAGTACAATGGTCAGCCCTCCTTACTAATGCCAGTTACACGGGAGTTGGAGAAAGAACCCATTCCTACTGCCAGTCAATGTCGAAGTGGGGAGTACTGATTACAACAGCAGACGCCCTCCTGCTGACAGCCACTATCGATTTGTAAAGTATCAATCATAATTCTAAATCGCTACAAATCGACTTCAATGAATAATATATAGATCGACATATGAAAGTAGAGTAGGGCCTATATGCATGTTTACATATTGCAGACCTTCATTTACAGATTAACTGCTGCTAAACGGTACGTTATATGGATAAAAAGATTGCACCATAAGACGCCACTTTTAGCAGCTTAATGGTTGATCCTATAACATATTCCAGTATCTCCTTTATTTATGGGCTAGAGTGAGTTAAAAACTGTGACTAGGCAGAAATTTGGCTAAGGTTTTCACACATTGCATTACTTCCCGAATATTTACATGACAGCATGGCTCATATATGGCTACTGGCAGGGCTAATGTTCGTGCCGAATTTGATGATCACGTCTTTCCTATAAGTATGTCAACCGATGAATTATACGTGTAAGAACTGAAAAGTTTACGTACGACCGAGAAACACAGCCAAATCTAAAGCATAAGGGATAGAGATACGACAAAATGTCAAAGGACCAAACTCAACTGGGATTCTGCCATCCATTTTGAGATAAGACTTACCGTTTGGCCATGAAATACGTACATCGAAACGCAGGTCTGTACCGTCATTAATATTGCCTACATATTTCTATATTTTTCGGAATTGAAAAGTAAAAATTTAAACATCTTGGAATGATAACTCTGTTATTTTCTTTACAAGTGATTGCCCATCTTTAATCACATTTCTATGAGTGTCGTGTGCTACTATTTATCCGATACCGTCATCTGAATATTCTATGGATAGGAGAATAAAAATCCAAACTTAATATTCAAATTCCAGAATCCTATTGTAAAATATGTAAATAATAATCGTGTATTATTTGTATGGTTGTGGAATGAGTGCAGTAGTTAGTAATATTTTTCTGTGATTTATTGAAACGTGGGTCTGACCTGGTCACATGTTCATCATGTTGGGCTGAGGTTATTCCAGCGTTGTTCGTGATGACTTATTTTGATATGATTAACACCTTTAGTAAATTTTATTTGAATTTTACGTAAAGTTGACTTTAAATTACCAGGCAAAAATGAATAAGTTCGTGTTATTTCAAAATCGTATGAGCAAAGTACAAAAATTGTAAATATTGTAAAATTCATTTTTCAAGGCGTAGAGTAACATGAATTAATTCATGATATACATTATTCAAAGCCATCTAGAATGATTTTCGTGAAAATAATAATTCTTGTGAACTTAACTAAATTTGGTAAGGTCTTGAATAGACACGATTCAGTAAAATGACGTAATAGAAATATTTTCAAGAGCATAGCTCAGTTGAATTCACGCCAGAAAGACGAAATAATATTAATGGAATTTATCCACGAAGAAGAAAGATAATGATGTAATATTTATGATAATATTTGCTAAGTTTAATGACGCCATTATTAATTAATTTTCTTCATTAAATTTTTTTTTGTGTAAAGGTAGACGCTATCGCGGTAGTCTAGGATAGTTTATGAAACATGTATAACTTACTGTTACTAATTTTTCTAATTTGCTGATAATCCAACCAGTGTTAGGAGAAGGTTCCCCCACAATAATTTTCATTTTTATTCAAGCCAGATGCGGGCTAATAGTTATTTATTTTATATTACAGTAAAATGCAAGCTTCGGTATGGTTGGAGAATGAAGGTGTAGTGTATGAGGCAAGTTTTGGAGAAGAATCTGAATCAAAATCATCAAGATTAATTTCTTAAATTTTGTTATAAATGTCAAAATTATTGTTTTAAATGTTTTGTTTTTCAATTATCATCAGTCCGTAAGTCTTACCTGCCCTTTTAAAATAAGCAAAGCCTGACAGCGAACGATCCACGTCTGGGACTCTCGCTCTCCGGCTGAGCCGACTGTGAATAAAGGGGGCAGTATGTATGTATGTATGTATGTATGTATGTATGTATGTATGTATGTATGTATGTATGTATGTATGTAATAATTTCTACACAGGAGTCGAAGTTCCCACAGTCTGTTGAACTGAAATTACGTTCTTTGTCTGGACTGAGGGGTGCCATAGTTGTACATTTGCGTACATTTCAGTAATCTTTATCAAGGTGATTTATTCACCTATTTTTTGATCTGAGAGAATCAATCTCCCTAGACAACTCAAAATGACCATACATAGAAAAACATGCTGTCCAGTATGCTAATGGAGATGAAATCCTTTTCTTGTTAATTTAATCCAGTGTCTGTCCAAAGGCATTCTGCGGATTATCCGAGGTTTCTTAGGTTTAATGGAGCCACTAAAGTTCATTTTGGGCTTTTACTAGTGTTTTAAGACAAGCAACATTAGGTGAAGATTCCAACCCAATATCAACCGGAATTCGAACCTTGGCTGTCCAATTGGAATGCCAGCAACTAAGGGAATTGGCTAATCCAATTTTGTGTCATGCGTTCTTATTGGGTTTTTGAAAAGCAGATTGTCAAAGACATTACAAACCCTTTGATGATGAATATTCAATAGAGACAGAAGTGAGGGCACAAACAGTTCACGATTTAAAATTACAGCTAAAGTGACAATAGAAATAATTTTTATCTAATGATGACATAAACAAGCATTCAAATAATAATGGCATGTGGCCTTTGGAAAGGCCTGGTGCAGGTCTTTCAAACTGACATTTATAGGCAACCTGGGAACTTTCAATTGAAGTGTCTATAGACGTGTCTCATGAACTTGCCCAACATGGATGATTATTTATAATTGAAAGAGTGATCAAAGAATGAAATGTTTCAGATGAGACAACTCTCATTGAATGTGTACCAGTATCTGAAAAATACCGAACCGTTTTGATAAATGTAGCACTACAAGTGCCCCTAAGCAACGATACGGTTGTCAGGCATGTTGGCTTCATTGCAACTCAAATAAAATAAAAAACTTTGTAAAAATTGTCCAAGTGTAGGTATTTCTCTCCTACAGTTGACGTATAGATGGATATTTAATCTGTAGCACAGTTAATGTGTTTTATACATTGAATAAATGATCAGGAGACAGTATCACATTGTCAAGCTCCATAGCTAACTGGCTGATCCATTGGGCCACAGGTTCGATTGCTGGTTGAATCGGGGATTTTAACCTTTATTGGCTATTTTCTCTGGCTTGGAGACTGAGTGTTTATGCAAGCTTCAATGTCCCTAGGTAGGGTCCCAACCTCATAGATGCACAGGTCATCTATGGGTATCAACTTGAAAGACCTGAACCAGGCCCCACTGAAGGCCACACATTAACTTTATATATATATTGTACCAATAAATGCCTGTATTATTTGTGAATTTCTTATCACTGAGTTTTTTCAGTAGAGCATATTACTGTTATAGGCCATGAACGGTAATGGCCTGTAGCAAAGTAGAGAGAGAGAGAGGTTCTATCTAAAATGACATGTCTTTCTTGAAAAACTGAATTTATTCAGGAAAAGTCAAAATATATCACATTACAAGTGTGTTTGTATATGAGGCATCATCTTCCTCGGTGATCCTCCAGGCGGTAGCATCACCATGGAACCACGTTCCCACGTTGGCAGCTACACATCATGGCACCATTTTTCCAGGGCAGCAGCTCCACACCATGGCACTATGATCCCACGCTGGCAGCCTTTGAATTTCTGGAAGGTCTCGTTGCGGTTTCGTTACTTACTATTTACTTTGCATGAGTGTCCACTTTTATAAGTCTCCCAAAAACACCAGATTTAGCACGTGCGTAATTATGGAAACACGGCTTGCTTGTGTGAAATGTAGTAATTTATTATCACTGGGTTGGTTCAGTTGTTACTCGGAACCTGAACACTTGCTCTGTGTTTATGAGAAGGAAATGTTTGAACTCAAATTGGAAATGAATGGGTGGTTGCTTTCTATTTAAATGAAAGTGTAACACAAGGGTCGAGTCATAAGTCATGGCAACTATTTCTTTCTCGAGAACAGGAGACAACACAGAAAATCTAAGTTATGCATTTGTAAATATAGGGCATGTACTTATGCGTAGTGCCTGAAGACAAATTCTGACTTCAGGAGATTTTTGTAGGAAGGTGACAGAACACAGGCCATTGGTAAACATTGTTTTTTATGGTATAGACAGCAAATACACATGACTACGAACAAAGGACAGGTATCCACCGGTTACAGACCTAGGAAATAATCACCCAAGGTTTCCACTGTGCGTTGCCAGCGGTGAGTCAAATCGGCAGTTGATACTCTACCCCGTTTGAATGTCTCCATTCACCTCGCCACTGTTCTATAGGGCATGGCATGCGCACCTAATGCTTCCCACAGCTCTGCATGGCATGGCGTGCATTTCTGCCGCGGAGAACTGCTATTTTAATATAAGATCGTTGCTCCTGCTTGTTGACTTCCATTTTGTGATGCTCTCACTCACACACTGAACTTGGGGGCATGCTTAGACCCACACTGTTGTTTACATACACCATCTAGTGGCATCATACGCAAGTACATACCATACATTTCCAAATGCATATCTTAGATTTTCCGTGTTGTCTCCTGTTCGCGAAAAAAAAGTTGCCATGACTTATGACTCGACCTAGTATAAAGCTATTGTGTTTTACAACGCACCATCACAGTAACTATCAGTACAGTATGATTCAAAGACAAACTTGACTTCTGGTTCATGCATTCATGAACGTACCATTTGTTTGCAATTTTCGCTATTTTCGGTACCTTTCCTATTTTTCTAAATTTATGCTATATATGTTGTTCTTACCTTAATTAGTTGTTTCGGTCTGGTTACTTTTCGTTAATTGATTACAAGTTTCCTTCGACCTGCAGTCATGTCACAGGTTAAACGAACTCTGCTTGTATATTTTCTTTCTTTTCTTCGCTGCCTTACGTCATTCCTTCTTGGTTGTTGATTGGTTGCAGCACCTTGGCATGACTGTTTACGTCACTGGCAACTTTCCTTTTGATTGGTACCGAAAGTGTATCCTTCAGCGCTTTTCTGTCTTTTCATTGGTCATTTTTGTTATTTGCATTTAGTCTTTGTTATATTAATTAATTGGAAATTTTTAAAATATTCTTTCTGGGCTCCCTTTTCCTCATTATTTTGTTATTTTTTGTTAAGATTTTCATGTACAGGTTTGTAATTACTTCCGTTAGTTTTACAGCACTAGGTTGCGTCCCATCTGGAATCTTCCTCAGCGCTATTTAAGGATCAAGCCTATGGCAATGCTTTGCCTTCACACTCCGGGTCTGGCCGGAATTGCCGCTGATACTCCACATCAGCTCCTATGCTGCATTTTCATTTGGCAACATATTTGCCGCACGTTTTATGGAATAGCGACTTCTCGTCAGCATGTACTTTGCTGCAGTTTGTTTGAGGTCAATCACCTCTCCCTTCGCTCATGTGTTGAGCTCTACAAGCATGACTTGTCAACCAGCGTGACTGCACTTGATGTGGCCCTTGCCGGCCTTTGCAATTTCCATTTTGGACATAAAAATAACGCCAGCCTAGGTTTTGGTCTTCTTTGCAGCGAGATCTGCTGAATTTTTAATAACGATTTTAGCCAGTCATGTTTATGGACACATTTTATTTATATGTCGGCTGGTTCGTCTATAAAAGTTATTAATTGCAGCTTACTACTGGATAATGAAGTTGCTGGATAAAAGGTCCTTTTTTTTTTTTTTAAACTTTTTACTCCCCGGTGGAGAATTGAGTGCTGTAAAATTCAACTCAAGAACTGTGGCGTTACTGTGTAAACTTTTCTCATCAAAATTTCGTACCTTCAACTTTGTTATTTTGATAACTTCAATATTTTTCTAATTGTTCATGATTATTCAACTTAATTATCGGTCTCGTTTTAACCAGCCTTCAAATTAATGTAATCATTCAGATACTGTATTCTGATTTTCTCAGCTGTCGTAAGACAACAGTCTTACTTACTAGCATTTTTATACGCAAAGCCTGTGGCTACTTTTGGTTCAAGGCCATGCGCTGGAATATCGCATTCAATTATTAATTATTGTTAAAATCTCTCTAGTCTTTGTTGTTATTTCTATATTATTTATATAATAAATCTTTTAACTGCTGATCCTTTTTCTTATTTCCCGAGAAACCTTGGAAATCCCCTCCGGCCTTTCCATTGTTTTCTACAACTTCGAAGGGGAATGATTGTTTTATTACATCGGCTGTTAGAACCATTCTGTAAATTTAGTGGGGCCTTAATTAATGTACAGCCCCATCATTTGTCTGGTGTGAAAATGGGAAACCACGGAAAACCATCTTCAGGGCTGCCGACAGTGGGATTTGAACCCACTATCTCCCGGATGCAAGCTCACGGCTGCGTGCCCCTAACCGCACGGCCAACTCACCCAGTGAAACTTGTTTTAGCCAAACATAAACTCTACTTGGTTGTCATGGCAACCAACTATAAACATGCAGCTATCCATTGTGGTTTTGGAAAGAGCCCTCCTCCATGTGGAAGACAAGTAGGCAGTTCTAACAATGCAGTCTGTTTGTTAGGTCATCAGCCCAGAGGCTGGTTGGATCCTCAATAAGCATCACCAGAGTTTATGTGATTATGGGGGAAATGCAAAAACCGATGGCAGCACCAAAATGACGCATAGTAGGCAAACGAGGAGTGAGATAGTTTGTCATTGCTTTCCTCACTGGCTTAACTTCTAACATACTTCCAATACAGATATTTGGGCAGTGGATTAAAAATTTTAAACAATGTGTAGAATAAAATTTTGTATTTAAATATTCATAAATGGGTGAAATGTGCTTCATTAGCTTCACCTCAGAGGCTGCCCACTGCATTACTGTACTGTGTATTGGGAAAGGTGCCCCAAGCTTGAAGTGCTATAGATTAGCTTTATCTGTTGTGCCCCTGTCTTTCACCCACAGCTACATTTTTTTTTTTTTTTTTTTACTAAGGACATGGTGTGTGACTATTTTCCAGTTGACTGTGGCATTTTGGTACCTGTACTTATATGGGACTGTAATTTTTAAAAAAGGTGTTGATTTAGATTATAATAACTTTCTTTAATTATCTTGTATATAATTAAGTACATTTTCTTTTCATTAAATATTTAGACCTACTTAAACAATGGCATAATCATTTTAGTCCATAAACAAATGAAGAGTAGAGGTACCTTATATAAATACAAAACTATGGTAGAAAAGCAGGTAAGCTAAATCACTAACAACAGTGCAAAGTTACTGCAGACTGAATTCTTCTTTTTTCTTACATTAAAGGAGATGCCGACCATTAGTGACTTAAATGGTACCTATAACAGTTGCAGAGTTCTAATTATTTAAATTAGTATGCTCCTTTTTCATGGAGTTCATCCACTTGTTCTTACGATCACATAATTCTTGCAAGTAGCACAATATACATTTTTGTTCTATGGAAAGTTATTGGTAAACAGACAAATGAAAAGTATGAAAAGCCAATTTTGAGAGCAATACCATGGCATTAATGCTAAAGTAACTACATATCATGTTATAAGCTATAAAAAAAACCTGTTTAAGAAAATAATAGGCTACTCTTAAAGAATTGTTACAATCACAGGTTCAAATGTCTTGACCCTGGAAGTGGATTTAGATGATAATTTTCAGCAATATAGTCATGTAAACAACAGCCTTTATCCTTTATAGTCCAAAAAAATTTATAAAAATCATATGTCTCAATGCATTGACAACAGAACACTCAATTTGGACTCTAAGAGTAGGGCTACCTTAAGCTCTGTACTTCGTTGAAGTGATGTGAATTTTATTCATTGTAATTTCTCATATCTTCAGTCAAAAATGGAAGTAGGTCACTGAATTTGACTCCCCATATTTTTTGGCAGTATATAATAATGGGTAGATAGAAAGTAAATGCTTGGAAAGAATTCAAAGCATAGAGCTGAATTATTATTCTAAGATACAAATCACTGAAAATATTTTGCTAGTGTAAATTTCGTCCATGTTACAAGCAACAAAGCAGAAATTGAATATTACTGTACTTTTAAAATTATATAATGTTAAAGAATATTTAGTTGAGAGTTGTGAACAATTAAACACATTCTGACTAGTAATAATAATAGTCATAACAAAATTAAATTTTCCCTATTCCCTTGAATTTCTGGCTTTAAAATTACAGCATAGGAGCAATGTAAGTAACTAAGTTAATGTTACTACAGTAATATTGATAAGTATTTGTATCCAATATCTGGCATAAAGTGAGATCAAGCCTGTAAATCTTTCATGTACATAGCCTATTCTCAAATGAGAGATAAACTAACCCTCTACAAGACAGGATAAATCTGAAAGAAATTAAAATATTCTTGAAATTACATTCCATTTATATGCGATAAGGTATCAATAGCTCCATCGCAATTGTAATAGATATAAATGTATTATCAGTCTGTCAAAACTTATTCAGGATAAATAAAATTAGAGAATACCCAAAAAAGGTTTCAAAATTGAATGACATGTTTTGTTCTGGAAAGAACATCATAATATTATCTCGAATCACACTTTAGTATTAATAATAATAATCATAATAATAATTTTTAAAAATATTTTTATGAATATTATAATGTGTAAAATCATTTAAGTTAAAATTGTGAAATTTTTGAACATACCCTAGAACTGCTGCAGGTTTATTTGTCAAATGCTGCAGTTATTTTCCTCATTATACACTATGAAATTAAAATCATCCCTGTACTCATATTAATCCCAATAAATTCATATTAAACACCAACAGAAAGCTGAAAGATTGATCAATATGAAGATGTCAGAATTCATTTTAAAAATTGTCACGATTTCTAACTATCAAAATATAAAATTATAATTTTCTTTGAACAAAGGGAATTGTCAAAATATTTTGCTCTAAGAAAATAATTTGTGATATATAATTTATTCCTGAAACATGATATCCTGAAATACACAGGTATGTTCTTACATTTTCCTCACACAATTCTTCACTTTTCATTTCAAAAGCTAAGTAAAACACATTTTTTCTCGAAACTGATTTTGAGTTCTTTTCACGAATTTTGAACCTACAGTTTATTTTGGTTTTCTTAGGGCAGTTTCTTTTTTTGTGTTACGATCAAAGTATTTATAACAATATACTCAAATATCAACAGTTCACACTTATCCCTGCACTGGTTTCTTTAAATATTGACGTACTGCCAATAATAATATAACCTGCACCAGTTTGAACGTCATTCCGGTTACGGTATCGGAATTTTCCATTACTTCTGAGGCACCTCGTACTTTGCTGTCACTTTCATTACTTTCAGGAATAACTTCCTCGTCGGAATTAACACAATAATCCCTGTCACCATCAGTACTGTCGCTAAGATCTTCGGAAATCAAGTGCTCGATTTCAGAATAGTCAACAAAGCGGGCTGCCATCTTCATTCTAAGAACATATGAAAATACTTTCACTTCTACAGCTAAATGAACTTCTCCATACTGTTGCTTGTTTTTCAAAGACTTTAAAAAGTGAAGATAAAAGTATCAGTATTTAACTGGTATCTATATTGGTGCCATCTTCCAGAAAGACGGTCCGCAGTTCTAGGGTTTAATGAAGCACTCTAATTGTGCTTCCTCTCTTCTCACTAGTCCAGGTAGGAGTCATGCTAGTTGGTTTGTTTACTGGCATTTTTCTGTTTCTGTTGACATCATCAGCTTTCATTGAACTGTTATTATTATTATTATTATTATTATTATTATTATTATTATTATTATTATTATTATTATTATTATTATTATTATTATTATTATTATTATGAAGTGATAATCTTAATGATGAAGTAAATGTTAATAATAGTCATCAAATCAGTTTTTAAATTACAATTTAAAATAAATATATATTAATACTAATAATTAAAAGAGTAATAATATGTCATTTGGTTTTAATTAAATTAAATATTTTTCAGATATAATCTTTTTCAGATATTTTCTAATTTTATTTATCTTGAATTAGTTTTGGCAGCCTGAAGTGGCTTCCACTATAACAAACTAGATGTATCTGTCAATATTCCATAAGTTGAATAATTATGGCAACATTGTCAGAGGCATTATACTCTTTTCTTTTAAGACTAATCCAAGTAAACCTTGCACTGCTGTCATACAAATAATAAACACTACATTTGCTTCTAAATCTGAAATATTTAACCCGTAGTTGTAAAAGAATGTGATACCTAGTTCTAGCAACAATTTTCTTACAGAATATATTGTAATTAAAAATATACAAAATATAAATAAAGGTACACATAATGTTTTCAGTCCTTTTATTTTTATTTCAATGATAGGATGCAAGATATCCACTAGCATAATGACTCCAAAGATGTTGTTGACAGTAATAGCAAGGGGCCAATGGGAAATCTCAAGCTTGGGGAAGAGTATGACCCAGAAATAAATAGCCAAAGAAAAGTTGAACACGTATGAAGCATAACCCCAAGTATTATATGTCTTTTCCAGTGACTCCTTGGCTTCTCTGTTGACAGAAACCACAGAATGAAATGTGATATATAAGGCACTCACAATTGGGATGCATGCTGTGATCAGGAATGGAAACTCTTGGTATTTCAATATAAAGTAAATATTTGCAGCCAATTGAGCTTGGATTATGCTTATCAGTAACAAATAGACTATATTCATGCGGGAGAGGTCTTCTTCTGTACTTTCAGTATTTGGCCTGGAACAAGAATAGGTATTTCTATTTAGTAACTTACATCAAGAACTGTCATTTTTAAAGATGAAAGGGCATGAAATCAAAAGCATAATGAAAAAAGTGTTACAAGAATGAAGGTTGTTTTAAAAATATACAGCAAAATTACAAGATTGAATTTCTCTTATGTAGAGGAGAAAGAAGTTTATATGGATGTGAAAATTCATAATTACTAAGGTATTAGACTCTTGAGTATCGTAAGCAGGAACATTATCTGCTAGAATGTAATCTGAGTTTCCTGCAATGATGCACTCTGTTGATTACCTCACAAGAAATGTTTGAAATTACAACTTTCTGTCCTACTGCACTCTCCTGCTCATCATCTTATTATGTTATGAGCACACGCTCAAAAGTGCCTGGTGTCATAAGTATTGTTTGACAAGCCTGTACAATTCTTCCACAAGGTATTGCTTCATCCTCCACAGCAGTCATGTATACCAACAGCTTTAAGTGCCACTGCGCAAAGAAGTTGAATGGGCTTAGATCAGGTGAGTATGGAGAGTAAGCAACATTGGTCCACATTTGTCCGGTCATCAGGATGATGTGCATTAAGGTGCTCACAGACATAAAGACAAAAATGTGCAAGGGACCCGTCATGAAGTACATCCTAACAAATGACATTCCGGTTTATGATACTTGCGAGTATGATATCTCAAAAATGACAAATTTCCAGATCAATTTTCATATAATCCTTTTGTCTGTTCCACATAATTATGAGGAATCCAACCCTGCCATGTATTTTCAAAACATCCTGTATATGAAAATATCAATAATAAAATAATAATTATCTTTTCTACAAACTAAAAGCACCATAATAGAAAGAAGAAAATTGGTAAGATGAGTATAACCTAGTAGAATACCTCTGTAAAGTAAGAACTTAAAAATGTAATTTCTACATTAATTCAACTTTAATCAATGTCTCTTTTAATTTTACTGTTTGCTTTACATTACACCAACACAGATAGGACTTATGGTGATGATGGGATAGAAGGAAAAGGCTAGGAGTAGGAAGGAAGTAGCCATGTTTTAATTAAGACACAGTTCTAGTATTTGCCTGGTGTGAAAATGAGAAAACATAGAAAACCACCTTCAGGGCACGAGAATGGAGTTTAAACCCAGTATCTCTCAAATGCATGCTCACATCTGCGTGCCCCTAACCTCACGGCAAACTTGCTTGGTAATCAATGTCATTTGAGAAGTATTGTTACAATTTTTTACAAGCAAACAAAAATACTGATTATAGCCAAACCAGGCAAGTAATCAAGAACTAGTAAAAGTGTAGTTGTTCTGCATTATATATTAGGGTGTCCCTTATTTTTCAAAGTTTTAATTTTGCAATGCATAGCTTATTGTTTTATTCATTTGGGCCTAAAATACCTAAAAACAATTTTTTTCCTTATTTGGAACAGTGCAACCCATGCCGACTCGCGCGCAAACATGTCCATACAAGTTGCGTCATAAGAGTGGCGCGCTCCCATTGTTATTGTCACTTAGTTTTCACTTATCGGGTAGCTAGCATGGATTGTTTTATATTTCAAAGATGTCAGTGGAACTAAGGAGCAATTAAAAAAGCATTTTCTTGGTTGGTGAAGTAAATCGCCAAATAACAGGCGCAAAATTACCATCTAATCGTCAAATTCTCGCAGTTCTATTTTTCAACATACGTGAGGTTAAGTTGACTGTTAGTGAAAGTGCAAATCTTGTCATTTGGGAGTGCAATATATTCTGGGAAAAGGCTAGAATACCTACCAGAGCTGTGCCTAATTGTGTTAAGAAGTTAGTGGATCTTTATCAGGTCTGGCGAGAACTGCAAAAAAGTAGCAAGAAGATTCAGGCACTGCGAAGAGAACTTTCAACTTGCATTAGATAATTTATTCAATATTGCACATGCTGATGCTCTTGAAAGAATAAAAATCGGGTGTTGACAAAAAGTTGGCTGATATTGAAGAAAGGGCCAGGCTGAGAAAACTCACAGAAGATAAAAAGAGACTAAAGCAAATGCCTTCCACGAGCTCATTGGAATATGCAACTTTTGATACACATGAAGATGTAGAAGAACAATCCACAAGCTCTGAAGAAAGCCTGGAAGAATCTCTGCCATCCACATCTCAATCTGTAAGTTCTTTAGCTACGTCGACAAGAAGAGGAAGAAAAGATTTTATCACATCTAAATTAGTTGCAACTTTAGACAGATGTCAACTAAGCATCAGAGATTCTGTTTATATAATTCAGTCTGCAGTAGAAGCACTTGGTCTTAGTTCTGACAATTACCCGATCAACAAATCTTCTATTCAATGCATTCGAACACAAATGAGAAAAGATAGAGCGAGATCCATTAAATCCGATTTTCAGAATAACGTGCCTGAAGTAGTTACTGTTCATTGGGATGGAAAATTGTTACCTGCTCTGTACGTAAGAAGTTCTAAAGAAGAACGCCTACCAATTATTATTTCATATGACGAGGAAGAACAACTTCTTGCTGTGCCGAAGTTAGACAACTCTTCCGGTAAAGAGCAAGCGAAAGCAGTATCAAATGCCCTTCATGACTGGAACCTGGATGATAAGGTACAAATAATGTGCTGTGATACAACAGCATCTAATACAGGACGCTTGAATGGAGCTTGTGTGCTTTTAGAGCAAACACTAGAAAGAGAGTTGTTACTCTTTCCTTGCAGCCATCATATTTACGAACTGGTGCTCAAAAGTGTGTTTGAATCAAAGATCCAACAAATCACTAGCAGTCCTGATATTCCACTGTTCAAAAAGTTTAGGGACAACTGGAAGAATATCAATCCTAGTGCCATCGAACCGTGCACTGATTTTGTCCAAAAACATCTCTGTGAGGCAAATATTATTGAATTGGTGATGTTTTTTTTTTTTTTTACAATGAGCTGGCAAAATCGACTGTACTAGTTGATCATCATGAGCTTATTGAGCTCGCTATTGTTTTTATGGGTGGAGACATTAAAAATAAAATAAAAATCAGACCTCCTGGTGCAATGCATCAAGCACGATGGATGGCAAGAGCTATTTACTCCTTAAAAATGTGTTTACTGAAGTTCCAGTTTAAAATGATCGCTATGGACAAACAAGCTTTACAAGATGTTTGTTTATTCATTGTGACAGTTTACGTGAAGCCCTGGCTTGGATGTAGTTTGGCGATAAAAGCGCCGAATCAAGATTTTTGTTTTTTTTAAACCTTAAAAGATTACGAGAAAGTTGACAAGTTGATTTCCAATGCGTCTTTAAACAAGTTCAGTCAACACTTGTGGTACATGTCAGAGGAAATAGCCATCCTTTCAATTTTTGATAATGAAGTTTATGAGCAGACTAAAGGAAACATTGTATAAAACTTACAAAAAGAAAGCTTTGGTGATTCCGGAAAGAGATATGTTCCATCGAAAGAAGAGATGTCTGGCTCTCTATATGGTACATAGTAGACTAGTAGTGTTTAATCTGGTATTTAATTTAGAACTTATTTGTTTTATTTATAGGCACTGCAAGTATTTTTTATCTTGTTTCAGGGAAATCTTTGAGTGATTTTGTTTCTGTCAAGAGTAAAGATTTATTTTCACGACTGAAACTTGACAGTGGTTTCCTTCAAGAAATTGTATCTTCATGGAAAGACAACATGGCATTTGTGGAAGCTAAAAAGAAGGTTTCTACCTTAAAAGCAGTTAATGACACAGCTGAAAGAGATGTTAAACTAATGACAGACTTTCATGGTTTGATTACTGCAGATGAAGAACAGAAGCAGTTCTTATTACATTGTGTGCAAGAACATAGAAAAATTTACCCAGACTGTAAAAAAGGGACTTTGAAGAGGAAATATCCAAATGAATAACTATAAAAATTGTATCTTTTTTGTTACTTACAAGAAGAGCATTATATAAATTTCTGTTTTCATTTATAATTTTCGAAAATAATTGTTTTGAGTGACCATCTACAACTACATTTAAGAGACCGTTTAAGCAGCTATTTTCTAAAACTTTTAGGCGCCGTCAGCATGGGTTAAAATTAATGTAAGAAGTTGAAATTCTGTACTTGGGTAACTAACAGACTAATACACACAATAACGGGGTATGCGTTTCAATAAATGAAAAAAAAAATTTTTGCCCTTTTAAGGGACACCCTATTATACATGCACCTAGGAACCATGGGAAATTATATCATTTCAAAATTGAATTTTAAGTAAATCATAAAAACACTTCAGACAAAATACATTTGAATCACACAGTATGGTAATAAAGAATTTTTACAATTACACTGAACTACTTAAATTATGAAACTTTATTGTAACTGCATGAAACTAATGATTTTACAAGAATTATTGTACATTTTAAGTAAAAACATGCATGGATTAATGCTATAGCAAGATCCGTACTGAACTCATTCAATGACTGCTGCTTTTCAGATCCTGAAGTGAAGGCGTGTATCAGAATAGATTGCTTAGGTTTTGAGTTGTAAAGTTCAATTTTCTTTACATGATTGCTGTAATGGATGTGCTGGTTTATTCTGTTTCTTTGTTGCTTGTCATCAATTGCAATATTTACTTCGCAGGTGGCACATCGAAGAATGATGCCATCAGTTTAGATAAATTGCAACTCAAGAACAGGAGCAGTTCTTATTACATTGTGTGCAAGAACATAGAAAAATTTACCCAGACTGATGCATTGTTGGATGCGCTTGAGAACAGTTGGCTGTTGAGAGCTCTTGCATTATTGTAGTGATAAAGTAGTGAAAACCTGTTGAAATAGCTTCATTTTGTGTATATCTCATTCATTTAGTGCTGTTTACATAGTGGTGTTTAGTGCTTGTTGGTAGAAATTGGGAGTAGTAATAATTATTTAAATTTTGTAACAAGTAATTCAGTTGGTCTTCAGTAAATTACGTTTTCTAGGTTAAGTAGGCTAGCTAGGTGCACCTTGTTTCGAATTTAGGTTTAGGTAATACTTTAGGTACCGGTAACAATATTAACTTGAAAAATATTTGTAAATACCGGTATCTGTAGGTTCGTTGGTTGTACTTACAAAGGCAGATTATCATAAGGAATAGTACCGTAACTTCTGCAGCAACTTCTCCGGTATTTCGTATAGATATACGTTCAAACTATTGCGAAGGTAATAATTTACTACATTAAAAAACACGATACGCCTGTAAACTTCCATTTAAAAAGAAGTTAAAGAGATTACACGGTAATAATTAACAGTCGTATTGTTATTGATTATTGTCGCTCCTCATATTCAAATATTGCATTGTTGGCTACAGTCGTGAACAAAGGGTGTAGTGTAGTCAAGTAAATATAAATAAAAATCAGCTGACCTTGTATTCCATTCATTTGTACTTCTGAGTAGGTAGTTAGTATCCGTAATTTATATTTCGCTCCCTCGATCTTTCAGTATTTATGAGCGGTTAGCCAATAATAATAAAGTTCATATATCCCAGTAATTGCAGTTCAAGTCCCTGGAGTAATAGTAGTAGTAGTTTTGACAGAAATATTTGAGAAATTATTGTAGACAACCTCGTATTTCTCAGTAGGCCTAATTAAGGACACTTTTTTTTTTCTCCGTCCCGTAGAGTAGGGAAAATAATAGTAATCCACCAGCTGTAATAATCACATAACCACATTTCAGTAGAATTGTAGTGAAGATAAGGTATAATATATTAGATAGTATCTTGCCAGTTATATTCGTGTTTTTCTTCGTGTACGGCAATCCTTTTGATACTTAAGCATTTAACCAAACGCAGTATAGTGTAGTGTAGATACATTGTAGTATAGATACAGTAGGGTACATTTTGATAGTGCCGTATCTTGCCTGCTATATTCGTGTGTATCTATTAGACCCTAATACTAATAATAATTTGTCTAAGCATTTAGCTTCATTGGTAATCTTTGAGTACAGTAGTTCTTGCAAATTTCATTTCTGTTGTGCTTAGTAGTGACATACGGTACGGTACCGGTATCGTAATTAGGATACGTCTGAAAGTAGTTTAAAAATTACTGTAGTGTACTGTACAGTAGTATACGAGTAATATCCTATTAGAATTTAGTGTGCTTATTTTATTATTGTAAAATATTTGTGTAGTACTGGTGTAGTAGAGGTATCCGTAGAAACTCTTACTAAAATATTGTTGAAATTAGGATAGGCTTAATTGCAGTTTGGAATTGTGTAGTTCTTGTGTATTACTTTCGATATTCAGTAATTAACAGCAGTTTTTATCCTGTTAGAGGTTGTAGGATAAAAAAAAAAATAGAGCACGACTAAGTAGTATTGTAGTGTAGTCGTATATTAATTAACTTATTGTTGTGTACTATCCCAGACAATATATCCCTCCGTTCATTTATTTTTTTGCAAATAAGTAACTTATTTTTTTAATTTATAATTTTCCCCCCGTTAAGAATGGCTAAGGAGCGCGAGTGTACTTATTGTGGGTGTGGTGAGGCATTGAGGGGTATGAGGGAGGAGCTGGAAAGTTTGAGGGAGATAATTAGGATTCTCACAGAAGACAGGAAGGAAGATAGGACTCCCTCAAACAATGTACAGGTTACAGTAGGTGTACAAGAGGGAGGGGAAGGAAAGGGAGGAGTTGTAGAAGACAGGTGGTCTAATGTTCTAAGGGGAAGGAGATTGCAGGCCAAGGGCTCTATTCAGGATCAGAATTCAGGACAGGTGTCTGTGCGAAATCGGTACGAGTCACTCCAGGTAGAACAACAGAGGGAAGATGAGGGGCAGGGAACTGTTGCTGAGATGCATGGAAGTAGGAGGAAGGGAAAAGGTAGGAAAGGGAAATGTAGAGTAGAGGATAGGAAAAGACAGGTGGAACAGGGTCATGGGAAGGAGAAAAGGGAGGAGGAAGTAGCTTCTGCAGCTATCAGGAAAGATAGGGCTGACCAGGAGGGGAGGGGATCAAATGAGGTGGGTAGGGTTGAGGCTCTGGTCATGGGGGATTCCATCGTTAGACACGTGGGGAAAGTGTGTGGAGGAAAGGGAACCAGGGTAGAATGTTATCCAGGAATTAGGTTGAGGCAGATGTTGAGGAAAGTAGAAGAGAGGGAGGAGAGAAAGGAGAAGGTGGTAGTGTTTCACGTTGGTACCAACGACGTAAGGCAAGCTGATATAAGTACCAACATAGTTGGAGATGTGTGGGATCTGGTAAATGCAGCACGGGTGAAGTTTAAGAAAGCGGAGATTGTTATTAGTGGAATACTGTGTAGGAGGGATACTGACTGGAGGGTGATTGGGGATTTAAATGAGACTATGGAGTGGGTATGTGGGAAACTGGGAGTGAAATTTCTAGATCCTAATGGGTGGGTAGGAGATAGGGATCTGCGCTCGGATGGCCTTCATTTAAACCGCAGTGGTACGTATAAGTTAGGAAATTTGTTTGGAAGGGTAATAGGGAGGTACATTCAGGGAAACGGGATGGCCTAGGGAGCGGTGATAAGGGAACAGGGAACTGGAAATCAAGTAGGGATGACATAAAATTGTTAGTGCTGAACTGTAGAAGTATTGTAAAGAAAGGAATAGAATTAAGTAATTTAATAGATATATATTTACCAGATATTGTAATAGGAGTTGAATCATGGCTGAGAAATGATATAATGGATCCAGAAATTTTCTCACGGCACTGGAGTGTGTATCGTAGAGATAGGATAGGAAAGGTGGGAGGGGGAGTTTTCATTCTGGTGAAAGAAGAATTTGTAAGCTACGAAAAAGTTAAAGATGAGACACATGAAATTCTAGGTTAAGGCTCATTTCTAAAGATAATAGGCAACTTGATATATTTGGAGTGTACAGATCGGGAAAGGGTAGCACTGATGCGGATTCGGAATTATTTGATAGGATAGTCAGCTATGTGGGAAACGACATGGAAAGAAATGTGATTGTAGCGGGAGATCTGAATTTGCCAGATGTCAATTGGGAAGGAAACGCGAACGACAGGAAGCATGACCAACAAATGGCAAATAAGTTAATATGGGAAGGACAGCTGATTCAGAAAGTAATGGAACCAACCAGAGGGAAAAATATCCTGGATGTGGTGCTGATAAAACCAGATGAGCTCTATAGGGAAACTGAAGTAATAGATGGTATTAGTGATCATGAAGCTGTTTTTGTGGTAGTTAAAAATAAATGCGATAGAAAGGAAGGTCTTAAAAGTAGGACTGTTAGGCAGTACCATATGGCTGATAAAGCAGGTATGAGGCAGTTTCTAAAAAGTAACTATGATCGGTGGAAAACAGTAAATAAAAATGTAAACAGACTCTGGGATGGGTTTAAAGAAATTGTTGAGGAATGCGAAAACAGGTTTGTACCTTTAAGGGTGGTAAGGAATGGTAAAGACCCACCTTATTATAATAGAGAAATAAAGAGACTAAGAAGGAGGTGCAGACTGGAAAGAAATAGAGTTAGAAATGGCTGTGGAAGTAAGGAGAAATTGAAGGAACTTACTAGAAAATTGAATCTAGCAAAGAAGGCAGCTAAGGATAACATGATGGCAAGCATAATTGGCAGTCATACAAATTTTAGTGAAAAATGGAAGGGTATTTATAGGTATTTTAAGGCAGAAACAGGTTCCAAGAAGGACAGTCCAGGAATAATTAATGAACAAGGGGAGTGTGTATGTGAGGATCTTCAAAAGGCAGAAGTATTCAGTCAGCAGTATGTAAAGATTGTTGGTTACAAGGATAATGTCGAGATAGAGGAAGAGACTAAGGCCAAAGAAGTAATAAAATTTACATATGATAACAATGACATTTACAAAGAGATACAAAAGTTGAAAACTAGAAAAGCGGCTGGAATTGATCAGATTTCTGGGGATATACTAAAGACAATGGGTTGGAATGTAGTACCATATCTGAAGTACTTATTTGATTATTGTTTGGTCGAAGGAGCTATACCAGATGAATGGAGAGTTGCTATAGTAGTCCCTGTGTATAAAGGAAAGGGTGATAGACATAAAGCTGAAAATTACAGGCCAGTAAGTTTGACATGCATTGTATGTAAGCTTTGGGAAGGCATTCTTTCTGATTATATTAGACATGTTTGTGAAATTAATAACTGGTTCGATAGAAGGCAATTCGGTTTTAGGAAAGGTTATTCCACTGAAGCTCAACTTGTAGGATTCCAGCAAGATATAGCAGATATCTTGGATTCTGGAGGTCAAATGGACTGTATCGCGATTGACATGTCTAAAGCATTTGATAGGGTGGATCATGGGAGACTACTGGCAAAAATGAGTGCAATTGGACTAGACAAAAGAGTGACTGAATGGGTTGCTATATTTCTAGAAAATAGATCTCAGAGAGTTAGAGTAGGTGAAGCTTTGTCTGACCCTGTAATAGTTGAGAGGGGAGTTCCTCAGGGCAGTGTTATCGGACCTTTATGTTTTCTTATATATATAAATGATATGAGTAAAGGAGTGGAATCGGAGGTAAGGCTTTTTGCGGATGATGTTATTCTCTATAGAGTGATAAATAAGTTACAAGATTGTGAGCAACTGCAACGTGACCTCGAAAATGTTGTGAGATGGACAGCAGGCAATGGTATGTTGATAAACGGGGCTAAAAGTCAGGTTGTGAGTTTCACAAATAGGAAAAGTCCTCTCAGTTTTAATTACTGCGTTGATGGGTTGAAAGTTCCTTTTGGGGATCATTGTAAGTATCTAGGTGTTAATATAAGGAAAGATCTTCACTGGGGTAATCACATAAATGGGATTGTAAATAAAGGGTACCGATCTCTACACATGGTTATGAGGGTGTTTAGGGGTTGTAGTAAGGATGTAAAGGAGAGTGCATATAAGTCTCTGGTAAGACCCCAACTAGAGTATGGTTTCAGTGTATGGGACCCTCACCAGGATTACCTGATTCAAGAACTGGAAAAAATCCAATGAAAAGCAGCTCGATTTGTTCTGGGTGATTTCCGACAAAAGAGTAGCGTTACAAAAATGTTGCAATGTTTGGGTTGGGAAGAATTGAGAGAAAGAAGAAGAGCTGCTCGACTAAGTGGTATGTTCCAAGCTGTCAGCGGAGAGATGGCGTGGAATGACATTAGTAGACGAATAGGTTTGAATGGCGTTTATAAAAGTAGGAAAGATCACAATATGAAGATAAAGTTGGAATTCAAGAGGACAAACTGGGGCAAATATTCATTTATAGGAAGGGGAGTTAGGAATTGGAATAACTTACCAAGGGAGATGTTCAATAAATTTCCAATTTCTTTGAAAGCATTTCGGAAAAGGCTAGGAAAGCAACAGATAGGGAATCTGCCACCTGGGCGACTGCCCTAAATGCAGATCAGTATTGATTGATTGATTGATTGATTGATTGATTGATTGATTGATTGATTGATTGATTGATTGATTGATTGATTGATTGATTGATTGATTGATTGATTGATTGATTGATTCTTCTGAAAGTGCATACAGCTTCTCCTCCTTAACCTTCAGCATGATTTTATGTTGCAAAAAAATATGTCCTGGTCTGAACTTGTAAAACACCAACATGGCCAACAAGAGAGAACATAGTCGATAGATGGAACCATTAAATTCATGCCAGTACTAACTGAACTTAGTTTAAATTGTTGCAGCATCATTGTTTAAATTTTAATTTGATTTCACAGCTGCAGGTTTGCCATTTTTGCTGGGATATGAATTAGTGGTGGTTTCAATAAATTATATTTGAAAATTTATTGACTGATCAAGAAGAGATAAGAATAAAATAAAAACACAGATAAAAATAGGTGGGAAAAGTTGCTGAAGCATGAAATAGAAGGGAAAAGAAGGCAAAATGTAGTAATCTCATAAAATGGTGCAAAAGATGCAACAAATTTTGACCAATCTGTATGAAAATAGCTATAGTTTTGGAAAGGTGATGTATCTTATAATCCTTAGACTAGTTATTGTAATCGTGTTGAGCATAATACAGCAAAGCTGTAAACAATGCTTGCCTTGGCTGTCTCTTGTAAAACTGGAACATGCTCCTCACAAAAGAGCTGCACCAAATTATTTTAAAATAATGACAGCAATAAAAATGTATGCCAAAATATAATATTTTATTTAGGAAAGATACTTTCTTGATGTGTAGTGTACCTAGATTGTATTGTATACAAAGTTTCCTGAACATGTAACTTTTGTCACACTTTTTATCGACAACAGTGTTTAATACCAATAAGATGTTTCAAACGAGCTCTCTTTGCGCAAAGTTAATAATAGGCTTATCAGTTGTGTGGTGTGATATTTTTCAAATTTTAATTGAAGAGTTTTAAATATAATTTTGTTTGTATAGTTTTTGTGCTGTAATCAAATAAATTATCATAACAGAGACTTTAGTATCGGTTACAGAGTATAGTTCTGTACTTACTAAAAAATGTAACTAATTAAAGGTAAGTACAAACATCTAAGTGGTGCTCAAAATAGAAAGATGAAGTGAGAGTTGAAAAGCAACAACCAAAAATTAGTGAAAATAAGTCATTATTTCAGTAAAACAGTTACAGATGACACTCTCTTTTGCAGTGTCACAGAGGAGTGGACTTATAAAGTGAAAAATTATATAGAAATGGATAGTCATAGTGACAGCAATTGTGAAAGTGAAAAAAGAAGATTGTGGCAAAATCCCCATAAATATAATTAAGCCTGTCAATATCGGGGAGTATCCAAACGATCGTAAAGATTATCCCTTTCAGACCGTGTACGCACAATTGTGCGGGTTCGTATTTTAGTTATCCCTGACCGTATTTGATGTTTTTTCGGCGCTAGACCAGACTACTGCAGGACATGTGGCGTGTATTTCAATTGCTTTTAGTATGCGCTTGAGCGCCAGGGCGAAGGAAGAAGAGTTTAAAAAGCACAGTTGATCGGCGAGATGGCAGGAGGCAGTAGAGCCAAAAGTAAGTATTTATTTATTGCGTTTATATTAATCTAGAAGCTTTACTGAATACCGGAATATGTTCAATGAAGTGTGTACATTGGTTAGTGAATGTAAATTTTGAAGATACATCATCGTATGTGATACAAGGAGGTTTTGAATTTTGATACGCACAATTGTGTGGGTTCTGTTTTTCGGATGTTAGTTTTTATTTTGTAAAATAAACTATCAATATGTGTATTGAGGAGCATTGTAGTCAGTTTTTGACATACAAAAAAAATTCACACCTCCAGTTTTCTTTCAGTTCTGAAAGAGTTATGAAACTAAACAGCTCTTTGCTAGACAAAATCTGTATCAGCCTGTGGGTCCTTACCCTAAAGACATTAAACAGGATAATAGCTAATTTTCCATTAAATATTTCAAAAAGTTTACATTGAGAGGGCAATGAATTTGGAGAGATTGGTTGTATTACCGAGATTGTTTCCCATCTCTGGTAATAAATTGCACTAGTATCTTGCCTTAGGAAAAGCCACATCGCTACTGTCGATCGTGCTCTATATGATGTCCCTTCATATGACTAGAGCTCTGCACCTCATTTTCTACTGAGGAAGACTTCTACAAAGCGCAGCTATGTCCATCTGTTCCCACTCTTCCTTACAGGTGTTTTACAAGTCTTCTGCAGTACAAGGATGCCTGTTTCCTAATACCCTATTCAGAAGTCCAAATGCACAAAAGTCCATAGGAGAAGCATCAGGTGATTTCACTGGAATGTCACTGAAGGCCATAGTGTGTTTTCCTATTTCTTGTTCCATTCACTCTAAGAATACAAGGGCTGAACTGAACATGTGATTTGATGCCTTGTCTTGATGCACCCATACTTTGTGCCTGTACCATACAGAGATAAATTGGAGTCAGAACTTTAGTTTCATAGTGAAAAATGAAAATCCACAGCCTGTTTCCAGTCATTTGACTGGGTGAGGAATGGAATGAATGAAGCCCCCTTCTAGCGGCGAGGATGGGAATTATGCCGGCTGCCGAGGCCTGTCGCACTCCTCTGGGGCAACGATTAATGAATGATTAATGAAATGAAATGGTATTGGAGAGTGTCGCTGGAATGAAAGATGACAGGGAGAACTGGAGTACCCGGAGAAAAACCTGTCCCACCTCTGCTTTGTCCAGCACAAATCTCACATGGAGTGACCGGGATTTGAACCATGGAACCCAGAGGTGAGAGGCCAGTGCGCTGCCACCTGAGCCACGGAGGCTCCTTAGTTTGATAGTATAAGGTATTAAATTTGGCCGTTTGAGAAACAATATATGTATATACACTGACTGACAGAGCAAATGCAACACCAAGAAGGAGTGGTTCGAAAGGGATGAAAGTTGGGGAAAAAACAGAGATGGCACGGACGAATAATTGATGTTTATTTCAAACCGATATGCAGGTTACACAATGCGCACGGCATCGACTCAGTAGGATGTAAGACCACCGCGAGCGGCGATGCACGCAGAAACACGTCGAGGTACAGAGTCAATAAGAGTGCGGATGGTGTCCTGAGGGATGGTTCTCCATTCTCTGTCAACCATTTGCCACAGTTGGTTGTCCGTACGAGGCTGGGGCAGAGTTTGCAAACGGCGTCCAATGAGATCCCACACGTGTTCGATTGGTGAGAGATCCGGAGAGTACGCTGGCCACGGAAGCATCTGTACACCTCGTAGAGCCTGTTGGGAGATGCGAGCAGTGTGTGGGCGGGCATTATCCTGCTGAAACAGAGCATTGGGCAGCCCCTGAAGGTACGGGAGTGCCACCGGCCGCAGCACATGCTGCACGTTGCGGTGGGCATTTAACGTGCCTTGAATACGCACTAGAGGTGACGTGGAATCATACGCAATAGCGCCCCAAACCATGATGCCGTGTTGTCTAGCGGTAGGGCGCTCCACAGTTACTGCCGGATTTGACCTTTCTCCACGCCGACGCCACACTCGTCTGCGGTGACTATCACTGACAGAACAGAAGCGTGACTCATCGGAGAACACGACGTTCCGCCATTCCCTCATCCAAGTCGCTCTAGCCCGGCACCATGCTAGGCGTGCACGTCTATGCTGTGGAGTCAATGGTAGTCTTCTGAGCGGAGCGGACGCCGGGAGTGCAGGCCTCCTTCAACCAATCGACGGGACGGGAAATTGTTCTGGTCGATATTGGAACAGCCAGGGTGTCTTGCACATGCTGAAGAATGGCGGTTGACGTGGCGTGCGGGGCTGCCACCGCTTGGCGGCGGATGCGCCGATCCTCGCGTGCTGACGTCACTCGGGCTGCGCCTGGACCCCTCGCACGTGCCACATGTCCCTGCGCCAACCATCTTCGCCACAGGCGCTGCACCGTGGACACATCCCTATGGGTATCGGCTGCGATTTGACGAAGCGACCAACCTGCCCTTCTCAGCCCGATCACCATACCCCTCGTAAAGTCGTCTGTCTGCTGGAAATGCCTCCATTGACGGCGGCCTGGCATTCTTAGCTATACACGTGTCCTATGGCACACGACAACACGTTCTACAATGACTGTCGGCTGAGAAATCACGGTACGAAGTGGGCCATTCGCCAACGCCGTGTCCCATTTATCGTTCGCTACGTGCGCAGCACAGCGGCGCATTTCACATCATGAGCATACCTCAGTGACGTCAGTCTACCCTGCAATTGGCATAAAGTTCTGACTACTCCTTCTTGGTGTTGAATTTGCTCTGTCAGTCAGTGTATATATATATATAATAACAATATCCAGCGATAACCGTAAATCCCCTGGAAAGAATTTCTGTACATACTGAGTACCATTTTTTATGACCTTCTTCACCTTTTGCCCGATAGTAAATCACATGGGGTTTGTTGCAGTCTCTTAGATAGACATACACTTTATCTAATGTGACCAAAATTTTCCATTGTTCTTGTGCCAGATGATTCTATAAAGTTATTTTCTGTTTGTGTACCATCCTGCTATGTGACAATCAACAGCTTGTGAACCCTGTTCTTTTTATGTTTCTCTACATTCATAACCTGGTTGATGATAGTGTTAACAGTTTTTAAAGAGGCTTAAGTTGAATTTCATAAAACAGCAGATTATAATTTTATATTTAGCTTGACTGTAATACATAGAACATGTCAACATAACATACTGTTCAACAACCAAGTAAAATTGAAAGAAGGCAGCTGCGACAAAGATATAATAATACAGGTGGCATGAAACATTTATTGCTGCAAGGTAGGGACAGGCAGCATGAAAATAACATGCTGCTGTTATCATCATGTTCTCGTAGGTTGCAAGAGGATTAGTTTTGAGACATTAAACTCTCAAAATATCCACTGATCATAATAACTGGTGGAGGTCCTTTAAGTTAAACTCTCCCCATATACAGTACAGTATATGATATAACTTTGACTTTTTGAGGAAATTTCATTGCTTTAATTCATTAAAAGTCATTAAATGTATTCAAGTTAACATCCGTGTGATTTATATAGCATTAAAACTTCCTTACTAGTCAAAATGACTGATATGGTCTTTCTAGTGGTAACGACATGGTTACGGACAACAGATGCATAACTGTGAGCAAAATGTCACAACTGCTGGGACTTCGGGAAACGCGTGTACAAAACACTGAAATAGCTTGGGCAGAAAAAGGTTTGCTCTGGGTGAGTCCTAAGGATATAGACAACTGCTCACAAAGAAACAAGAAAGACTGTGTACAGCAAACTCTTGGTGTGGTACGAAAATAATGATGACCTCCTTTCAAGAATTGTAACATTTAATGAAATATTGCTCTACCATTCTGAACTGAATACAAAGAGGTAATCAGTGGAGTTGAATCTTGCGAATTCACCCAAAACAAGAAATATGAAGTGGAGTCTTCAACAAAAAAAGTGACTTCCATATTCTGAGATCTGATCATGGCTCAAGGAAGGGTCTTGAACTACAATGCACATGTGGCTACCCTAAAGAAATTTCATGCTCATCTGTATCATATTTAACCACATCACATGAAATGAATTTCATTACGGTTCCGTATTATTATATAATTAAACTATGTTATATAACTTGAAAAAATTAGTATAATTTTCCACCTAGTCAATATATTTTTTTAACTTATTTAACCTCATCAATATTGGTAGAATAGTTTGCTGTTATATGACAATGCCCAACTGCACATCAGTCAGAAAACCAAGGACAAGGATGGATAACATTGCTACACCCACCTTACAACCCTGATTTGGCACTCTCTGATTACTATCATTGGTAAACTGAAGGATTTGCTTTGTAGAAAGAGGTTATGACACGGCAGTTTAGATATGCCAGGCTGGATTTTATCATGCAGGCATAAAGCGCTCACTTTGAGGTGGTGTATGACAGGTGAATTGGGCAAAGATTATATAGAGAAGTGACATTATGTGTCTAAAGGACATAGCAATATACTGTAAAAGTAACAAATAATTAGAATAAAAATTATCAATATAAATATAATGCATTAGTTTGGGCATGACCCTTGTAACATTAGTGACAGACTTTACATGATGGTGTAACCGTAAAACAGGGTTACAGATTCAATTCAGTATTTATTATTATTATTATTATTATTATTATTATTATTATTATTAAACCTATTCATTAGATTTTATATTCTGTTTTCTCATCATTTAGACTGTAATAATTAGGCATCATGCATATTATTGTATTTAATCATAGGTTAAGTGAAATTTGTTTGTAATTATTCTGTATTGTAGTAAGTGAGATTTGTTGGTTTCATATAGTCAGGCTGTGGCTTGTAACTCTGGCTAGATGAGCTGGCATGGTATTTTGCAATCGAGGCTATGTTTAACTGAGAATGTTATGTGCAAGTAGATTTCCCAGTGACGCATGGAACTAAGTCATCTGCAATCCGCTTGGGCACGCTTAGACAACACTTGACTGATGACATCAGTGCGTGGGCACGTGATTGCGACCAAGTGTCAGTATTCGCCAGCTACTGTATGTTGAAGTGGAAGGGATGAACAGAGAGTAGGGAGATGAGTCGTCATCGCAAGGTTATAAAAGTCGATGCAACGGTGGTGAGAGGTATTCAGATCATATCGTTCAGATCATATGTAACAGTCAGATGTATCAAATGGAAGAAGTGGTCTTAGAGTGATGGTCAGAGCTAAGAGTTGTGTTTTCAAGAGGTCTTGTAATAATCGAGGAGGTCTAGAAGTGGTGGTTGTATCCGAGCAGAGACGGGTACTATGCTGATAAAGAAACATCATCTTCTTGTGAGGATGGACTTCACAAGATGTTTCAATAATATTGTCAATTACTTATAATATATTGAGTGGACGTAATTACATTGGAGCTCCCTACACGCGTACATGGTATGTAGGCCAACTCCTTGTTATAGAAGAAGATAAGAGCAGACGGCTCCCGACTTCAGCTCATAGGTTTTCCCAAGAATTTCAAGTTCAACAGCGGTGTATGCAGACATCAGGTAATTAAAGCATCAGACATGTTATGCATTCATAACATGAAGAAGAATGTAATCAGCGGCGATATCACATCTCACTTCAAGTTCATGCCAATAGCTTTTTTTGTTTAGATTAAATTTTCCTTTTATTAGTACCGCAAATCTCACTATATACATTTTTTGTGAAATTAAAAGACATCAATGATTGTTCATTGTGATGTAAATTATAGTCATAAACTCAGTCTTAATTATAATAAGTGATTCCAGCTCCATGTACAATCCTCAATTGTGGAAATACAACGGTAATTTAATATTGTCCTGATCCATATCCCTGTATATTGCCAAATATGTGAGTTTATCACCTCACGCCTTGAGATAATTGATATAAGAGGTATGCTCTACCGAATTTTGTTGTTTTTCTTAAAAAAGCAACTGGCGCTCAAACAAATGTTATTTATATTGTGTGGAAGATATGAAGGTATAAGAGTAGTGGTTGGAGTAGCAACAATGGATAGCACATAAACATTTGAACCTTCTGTTAATATTTTTACTACTCTTCCTTTATATTTATTTGTTTCCTATTTTGTGACAGTGTTTATCTTTATAGATTGCTTTGAAGTTTGAGAATGAAGAAGTCTAGTAAACATTTACTTATTTGTAGCTGTTTTTATATGGAGGAAATATCAGTCATATCTATCCAAGTTTCTTTGAATTCAGTACAGTTATTCAGACTCTCAAGCAACATCCCAGCTAGAAATAGTTTAACATTAAAGTAGCATAACATGCAATATTCATTTGTTGTTTTACATTTAATTACCTTGTCTTTGATGATTCACTTTCACTTTCTACCCTTGTATATAAATGGGGCTCAACATGTATACTTCTAAACAGAAGAAAGAATGCAAGCCAGCGTGAGGGAGCATTGGGAAGACTGGATTCAGAACTTGTTCCTTTGTTTTCCCTTAACAAGAAAGCAAAATAAAAATCATTATGATATTAATATTATAGTAATTTGCAGAAATACTTTCACAAGGCAAGAATTCCAAAAAACATACATACATACATACATACATACATACACTGACTGACAGAGCAAATGCAACACCAAGAAGGAGTGGTTCGAAAGGGATGAAAGTTGGGGAAAAAACAGAGATGGCACGGACGAATAATTGATGTTTATTTCAAACCGATATGCAGGTTACACAATGCGCACGGCATCGACTCAGTAGGATGTAGGACCACCGCGAGCGGCGATGCACGCAGAAACACGTCGAGGTACAGAGTCAATAAGAGTGCGGATGGTGTCCTGAGGGATGGTTCTCCATTCTCTGTCAACCATTTGCCACAGTTGGTCGTCCGTACGAGGCTGGGGCAGAGTTTGCAAACGGCGTCCAATGAGATCCCACACGTGTTCGATTGGTGAGAGATCCGGAGAGTACGCTGGCCACGGAAGCATCTGTACACCTCGTAGAGCCTGTTGGGAGATGCGAGCAGTGTGTGGGCGGGCATTATCCTGCTGAAACAGAGCATTGGGCAGCCCCTGAAGGTACGGGAGTGCCACCGGCCGCAGCACATGCTGCACGTAGCGGTGGGCATTTAACGTGCCTTGAATACGCACTAGAGGTGACATGGAATCATACGCAATAGCGCCCCAAACCACGATGCCGCGTTGTCTAGCGGTAGGGCGCTCCACAGTTACTGCCGGATTTGACCTTTCTCCACGCCAACGCCACACTCATCTGCGGTGACTATCACTGACAGAACAGAAGCGTGACTCATCGGAGAACACGACGTTCCGCCATTCCCTCATCCAAGTCGCTCTAGCCCGGCACCATGCTAGGCGTGCACGTCTATGCTGTGGAGTCAATGGTAGTCTTTTGAGCGGAGCGGACGCCGGGAGTGCAGGCCTCCTTCAACCAATCGACGGGAAATTGTTCTGGTCGATAGTGGAACAGCCAGGGTGTCTTGCACATGCTGAAGAATGGCGGTTGACGTGGCGTGCGGGGCTGCCATCGCTTGGCGGCGGATGCGCCGATCCTCGCGTGCTGACATCACTCGGGCTGCGCCTGGACCCCTCGCACGTGCCACATGTCCCTGCGCCAACCATCTTCGCCACAGGCGCTGCACCGTGGACACATCCCTATGGGTATCGGCTGCGATTTGACGAAGCGACCAACCTGCCCTTCTCAGCCCGATCACCATACCCCTCGTAAAGTCGTCTGTCTGCTGGAAATGCCTCCGTTGATGGTGGCCTGGCATTCTTAGCTATACACGTGTCCTGTGGCACACGACAACACGTTCTACAATGACTGTCGGCTGAGAAATCACGGTACGAAGTGGGCCATTCGCCAATGCCGTGTCCCATTTATCGTTCGCTACGTGCGCAGCACAGCAGCACATTTCACATCATGAGCATACCTCAGTGACGTCAGTCTACCCTGCAATTGGTATAAAGTTCTGACCACTCCTTCTTGGTGTTGCATTTGCTCTGTCAGTCAGTGTATATACATGCCCTACTTGACTTATTTCCTTTGATTTCTAGATGGAATATAGGCCCTCAATGAAGTTTCTCCAGCTCGTTCTATCTACTGCCAATGCTTTCACCTCTCTACATGTCTTGTTGACTCCAGCTATCTGTCTGTCTATGGGTCTTTCCCAGGTAATCCTCAGTCTGCCGAGCCTGCAACTACCTTGTAGATTCCAGTTCAATGTCTGACTTGTGATACTTTCTTGTGGTGTTCTCAGGGTGTGGCTGATCTGCCTCCATTTCCTTCTCATTATCTGTTGCTGTATGGGACTTTGACTTGTGGTTTCCCAAAGGTCATTGTTTGAGATGGTCTTTGGCCACCATATTCTCATAATGTATCTCAAGTAACAATTTATAAAAGTCTGTAACCTTGTGGAAATGTCTTTGGTCACTTTTCAGGTCTCACTTCCACACAATAAAACAGATTTAACACTTGAGTTGAATATAATAAACTTCATTTTTATGCAAATGTGAGAGGATTTCCATATTGGTCGTAACTATGTAAAAGCTCATTTGACTTTGTTTATATGACTCACCACATCTACATCCTCCATCCCGGCAGACCATACTTCCTAAATAGCAAAATTCCCCTACCCTATCTATATCAATTCCATCTAGAGTCAATCTAGAATTGTTATAATGGTCTATATTTTAAGTCATTCAGTTTGATTGCCATGTCCCAAAAAAATTCTGCAAGAAGACAGAGATGATCTGCACAATCCAGTTTCTTCAACCGGTTATTTAATCCTCACTGAATGCCCTGCCAAATGGTATTGTTGGTGTGCCAGCCTCAGAAATCTGAATAAACAGACAAGTGGAATTTCCTGTTTGTTCATACGCTGTGTCTGATGGTGTTGTGAGCTATGCTCTGGCTGACTGCCACAGATGCTTGCTTGCTGCTGTGTAGCTGCTGTATTGTCTATATCAGCACGGAATGAAAATCATTAATTGATATTAAGACATTTTGACAATTGCTATATGTACTCTACACACTCGTAAACAAACAACTGCAGAACAATAACCAATGGTTTCAGAAATGCAGGGCTGATGGTTAGTTACTTAGGAAATACATCACTTACCAGTGCACTTACCAGAAACCACAAAGACTTGACATTTGTATGGTATTTTCAAAGTTCATTCATTCGGTACCTGTGGTACCATCATCAGTAACAGATGTGAGACAATTTTAAAGAATCAATTAATACAAATAAAAAGCCTTAAAATGACCTACATGTACAAAAACATTAAGTAGTCATGGTTTTGATCTGTATTGAATTGTGATCACAATAATCATTATTAAACTAATGTCGTAATGGTCCACCTTTTCAATACTATAATATGCAATTTTTGAATGACATTTATAAACTAGGGACTAGTTTCGGCCTTGGCTGGCCATCATCAGCCTTAATGTAATACATCTAATAACTAAAACAAATGTACAAACACACAATTGACATTAAAAAGCTGGGATGAACTATGTGTAAAATATGACAAAATTAAATTAGGCTCTAAATTCTTTGCATCATGTTAAAATGTTCCCATAGTGCTTGTTGTTAAAATCATGCTGAAATGCTGTTGGACATTGTCAGGGCGGTACACGAAGATATTGTTAAAACTGACACATTCTTAACTTGTGGCTGGTATAAATTTGCAATTCATTGCAATGTCCATGCAGTTAACCTGAATAAATGATAGATAAAAGTAATGAACTGAAGGAAAGAGCATGTTAGTCAAATGGCATAGGTTATATGAGACTTACTTCTCGTTGCAGCATGTGGTGCGTGGCCTATTGTTGTGTGCCTCATACTAACGGTTGTGAGATTCGAAGAAAAAGGAAGGGGCGGGACCAAGAGAGAGGGCGGGGCAAGGGGAGAGGGTGGGGCAAGCAAACGTCAAACCAACAAGTCATAATTCAGTTTTTCATACTATTCACAGCACCTTACCACAGCAGCTATTTGTTTTCCCACATCCTTCAGCCCCACCTTAATCCCCCCTTCTCCCCCACACACCCCCTCACCCCTTTCCTTTCTCCGACCCCTCCCCTTGCCCCACCCTCTCCCCTAGCCGCAGTCTCTCTCCTCGTCCCACCCCTTCCTTTTTCTATGAGTGTCTGTAAACCGAGAAAGACTATTTTACCAAGCGGGTATACAGCAGCTGAAAATGATGAGCAGGAATTTGATTGTACCATCTATCGCAGTGTGGTAGGAAGTTTGCTATATTTGTCAAGTAATACTAGACCTGACATTGTGTTTGTGATAAGTAAAGTTAGCCAAAATTGTCAAAAACCTAAGATTAGAGATTGGAAAGAGGTGAAGCATATCATGAGATATCTGTGTGGTACTATTTAAAGTTATGTTTTAGAAATTGTGAAGAGTCCGTACAAGTATTCTGTGATGCAGATTGGGGAGGAGATACTGAGTCAAGAAGATTAGTGAGTGGGTATGTAACCACAGTGGCAGGGGGAGCAGTGTCTTGGTATAGTAAGAAACAGAGTTGTATTGCTAGATCTACCATGGATGCTGAATACATGGCAATGGCAGAGGTATCTCGAGAAGTAACTTGGATGAAAGATTTGCTATCAGAGCTAGGTCTGGAATGGTTTATGGATACACCCTATAAAGTTTTTGCTGACAATGCAGCAGCAATTAAATTAAGCAAAAACAATAATGTGAGTGAAAGGTCAAAACATATTTACATCATGTATCATGTACCTAGAGAACTAATAGAAAAGGGATTCATTGAGTTTGTATGTGTAGCATCAGAGAGAAATGCTGCAGACTTGTTCACAAAGAATTTATCAATAAACACTTGGTCACAATCACTCACAGCTACAATATCATTTCTTCCCTCTAACTATACTACACATACATCATTCCTCCTGTTTTCAATAAACAGGGTTTCATCTCCATTCTTATATACAATCGCTGCTTTCTCACCTGGAAATCCTACTTTGAAACCTTTGCTGGTTAACTTACCAACGGATATTAAATTTGCACCCAAGTTTGGCACATACAACACGTCTGTAAATGTAATTGTCCATCCTGTTGACATTTTTACTTTCACCTCTAATATCCAGCTTACTGTTATCTCCTATTTCTACATTCCCAGTCATATTTGTTGACATGTCTATAAACATCTCCTCTGTTGGACACATATGATGGGATGCACGTGAATCAAACAGCCAATCTCTAATTTTCTCAGTTCATACAGAAACTTTCATGCTCATTGCTTTATCCACTACATGTATAATTTCCAAGCTTACCTCTTTTCCATTCGCATTCACTGATTTACTCTCCTGTGATGATTTGTCACTCTTTATTGTTTGACATACTTTAGAATAATGTCCCAACTTACCGCAATTGAAGCACTTTTGGGTACTGCGACAATATTTAGATACATGTCCCTGTTTACCACAATTGTAGCAACTACACTGTTTTCCTTGTCCCACATCTTCTTTCTTGATATGTCGTTTCTGTTACATAGTCATGGCTTCAGCTTCATCCTCCTCATGTTTTCCAGTGTTATAAGCCTTTCCTCCATTTTTCTGAAGTTTCTTTCTGCTTCCCACAGTGAGTAATCTTGCCTTCACCTTTGAGATTGTCAGTTTTGCCAAATCAGCTTCCAAGGAAGGTATAGAACCTGCATATTCCTCTGTAAGATTTCCGATGATCATTCCTGCCACTTGTTGATCTGTGAACTCGTATCTAGCTTTACTCGTTCTCCTCCACAGTTGATTTATTTTTGCAAAATATTCTTGTACATTCATATCCTTGGGCTTCACAAAATGAATTAACTGTTTCAAGGTCATAGCGCCATTCACTAGCCTTTTTCGCTGATTCAGTATCTGCAGTGTCATTTACAAAATTTTCTCCCACATATTTGAAAATAACCACTAATGCAATCACATTGTTTCATGCTCGTTGTCTCATTTCTGTCTGAGGCAATTGACAACCTGGCGTATCCTCATACCCTAACTGATTCCCACATATCTTTCAACATGTTTCACCTTCAATGCCCACGAAAAATAGTTCTCCACTGTAAGCTTAGCCACATTCCTATTCAGTGTTTCTTCTCCGGTCCACGAGGTCACCATTTTTTCCGTTAATAATGTCACAACTCGCTCGATCCGTTAATTCACGTTACTCCATTTTATCTTACATTTTCCGGAATGTACTGTGGCACTCTGGCGCTCTGAGCTCATAACCTGTTGATATCTCTTCATTTCAGCTCATAACACCAGTTCAGGCAAACAGATTTTATGACAAAAACACTAGCTTCATCACACACATCTTTTATTGCAAACTATTGCCAACAACAACAAATCACACAAATCTAGCAGTTCAAAGAATGAAAAAACATGGTAGACAAATTGACTCAATTTCTTCAAGGAATAATACATCTGAGTTACCAACACATAACCTTAATGTAGGTTTCTTACAACTAACACAAGATATATATGTATGACATTATTAATTTTTATGAGAAAATCACAGCATTCCAACAATTCTGACTGGAAGGTGATTGGGTATTTAAATGAGACTATGTAGTGGGTATGTGGGAAACATGAAGTGAGATTTCTATATCCTAATGGGTGGGTAGGAGATATGGATCTGCACTCAGATAGACTTCACTTAAACTGCAGTGGTGCATATAAGTTAGGAAATTTGTTTAAAAGGGCTATAGGGTGATTCAGGGAAACAGAGTGGCCTAGGGAGTGATGATAAAGGAACAGGGAACTGGAAGTCAAGTAGGGATGACATAAAAATGTTAGTGCTGAACTGTAGAAGCATTGTAAAGAAAGGAATAGAATTAATTTAATAGATATATACTTACCAGATATATACTTACCAGATATTGTAATAGGAGTTGAATCATGGCTGAGAAATGATACCATGGATGCAGAAATTTTCTCACGGAACTGGAGGGTGTATTGTAGAGATAGTATAGGAATGGTAGGAGGGGGAGTATTCATTCTCGTGAAAGAAGAATTTGTAAGCTACGAAAAAGTTAAAGATGACAAGCACGAAATTCTAGGGGTAAGGCTCATTTAGAAAGATAATAGGCAACTTGATGTCTTTGGAGTGTACAGACCAGGAAAGGGTAGCACAGATGCAGATTCAGAATTATTTGATAAGATAATCAGCTATGTGGGAAACGATAAGGAATGGAACGTGTGATCGTAGCGGGTGATCTCAATTTACCAAATGTCAATTGGGAAGGTAATGCAAACGACAGGAAGTATGACCAACAAATGGCAAATAAGTTAATATGGGAAGGGCACCTGATTCAGAAGGTGATGGAACCAACTAGAGGGAAGAATATTCTGGATGTGGTGCTGGTAAAACCAGATGAACTCTATAGAGAAACCAAAGTAATAGATGGTATTAGTGATCACGAAGCTGCTTTTGTGGTAATTAAAAATAAATGTGAAAGAAAGGAAGAGATTAAAATTAGGATTATTAGGCAGTACCATATGGCTGATAAAACAGGCATGAGGGAGCTTTAAATAAGTAACTATGATCGGTGGAAAACGGTAAATAAAAATGTAAACAGAACTGGGATGGATTTAAAGCGATTGCTGAGGAATGTGAAAAGAGGTTTGTACCTTTAAAGGTGGTAAGGAATGGTAAAGATCCACTATATTATAACAGAGAAGTAAAGAGACTAAGAAGGAGGTGCAGGTTGGAAAGAAATAGTTAGAAATGGCTGTGGAAGTAAGGAGAAATTTAAGGAACTTACTAGGAAATTAAATCTAGCAAAGAAGTCAGCTAAGGATAACATGATGGCAAGCACAATTGGCAGCCATACAAATTTTTTTAGTGAAAAATGGAAAAGTATGTATAGGTACTTTAAGGTAGAAACAGGTTCCAAGAAGGACATTCCAGAAATCATTAATGAACAAGGGGAGTGTGTATGCAAGGAAGTATTCAGTCAGCAGTATGTAAAGATTGTTGGTTACAAGGATAATGTCCAGACAGTGGAGATGACTAATACTAAAGAAGTATTAGAGTTTACCTATGACAACAATGACATTTACACAAAGGTACAAAAGTTGAAAACTAGAAAAACAGCTGGAATTGAAAAGGTTTTGGGGGATGTACTAAAGACAATGGGTTCGGATATAGTACAATATCTGAAGTATCTATTTGTTTATGAATGAAGAATTGCTATAGTTGCCCCTGTGTATAAAGGAAAGGGTACCGGGCGAGTTGGCCGTGCACGTAGAGGCGCGCGGCTGTGAGCTTGCATCCGGGAGATAGTAGGTTCGAATCCCACTATCGGCCGCCCTGAAGATGGTTTTCCGTGGTTTCCCATTTTCACACCAGGCAAATGCAGGGGTTGTACCTTAATTAAGGCCACGGCCTCTTCCTTCCAACTCCTAGGCCTTTCCTATCCCATCGTCGCCATAAGACCTATCTGTGTCGGTGCGACGTAAAGCCCCTAGCAAAAAAAAAGGAAAAGCTGATACACATAAAGCTGAAAATGACAGGCCAGTCAGTTTGACATGCATTGCATGTAAGCTTTGGGAAAGCATTCTTTCTGATTATACTACGACATGTTTGCGAAATTAATAACTGGTTTGACAGAAAGCAGTTTGGGTTTAGGGAAGGTTATTCCACTGAAGCTCAACTTGTAGGATTCCAGCAAGATATAGCAGATATCCTGCATTCAGGAGGTCAAATCGACTGTATTGTGATTGACTTATCTAAGGCATTTGATAGAGTAGATCATGGGAGACTACTGGCAAAAAAGAGTGCTATTGGACTAGAAAAGAACCGAGCTTGATAGCTGCAGTCGCTTAATTGCGGCCAGTATTCAGTATTCGCGAGATAGTGGGTTCGAAGGAACCCCACTGTCGGCAGTCCTGAGGACGGTTTTCTGTGGTTTCCCATATTCACACCAGGCAAATGCTGGGGTTGTACCTTAATTAAGGCCATGGCTGCTTCCTTCCCACTCCTAGGCCTTTCCTATCACATCGTCGCCATAAGACCTATCTGTGTCGGTGCGACGTAAACAATTAGCTGGACTAGAAAAAAGAGTGACTGAATGGGTGGCTGTATTTCTAGAAAATAGAACTCAGAGAATTAGAGTAGGTGAACCTTTATCTGACCCTGTAATAATTAAGAGGAGAACTCCTCAAGGTAGTATTATTGGACCTTTGTGGTTTCTTATACACTGACTGACAGAGCAAATGCAACACCAAGAAGGAGTGGTTCGAAAGGGATGAAAGTTGGGGAAAAAACAGAGACGGCACGGACGAATAATTGATGTTTATTTCAAACCGATATGCAGGTTACACAATGCGCATGGCATCGACTCAGTAGGATGTAGGACCACCGCGAGCGGCGATGCACGCAGAAACATGTCGAGGTACAGAGTCAATAAGAGTGCGGATGGTGTCCTGAGGGATGGTTCTCCATTCTCTGTCAACCATTTGCCACAGTTGGTCGTCCGTACGAGGCTGGGGCAGAGTTTGCAAATGGCGTCCAATGAGATCCCACACGTGTTCGATTGGTGAGAGATCCGGAGAGTACGCTGGCCACGGAAGCATCTGTACACCTCGTAGAGCCTGTTGGGAGATGCGAGCAGTGTGTGGGCGGGCATTATCCTGCTGAAACAGAGCATTGGGCAGCCCCTGAAGGTACAGGAGTGCCACCGGCCGCAGCACATGCTGCACGTAGCGGTGGGTATTTAACGTGCCTTGAATACGCACTAGAGGTGACGTGGAATCATACGCAATAGCGCCCCAAACCATGATGCCGCGTTGTCTAGCGGTAGGGCGCTCCACAGTTACTGCCGGATTTGACCTTTCTCCACGCCGACGCCACACTCGTCTGCGGTGACTATCACTAACAGAACAGAAGCGTGACTCATCGGAGAACACGACGTTCCGCCATTCCCTCATCCAAGTCGCTCTAGCCTGGCACCATGCCAGGCGTGCACGTCTATGCTGTGGAGTCAATGGGAGTCTTCTGAGCAGACGCCGGGAGTGCAGGCCTCCTTCAACCAATCGACGGGAAATTGTTCTGGTCGATATTGGAACAGCCAGGGTGTCTTGCACATGCTGAAGAATGGCGGTTGACGTGGCGTGCGGGGCTGCCACCGCTTGGCGGCGGATGCGCCGATCCTCGCGTGCTGACGTCACTCGGGCTGCGCCTGGACCCCTCGCACATGTCACATGTCCCTGCGCCAACCATCTTCGCCACAGGCGCTGCACCGTGGACACATCCCTATGGGTATCGGCTGCGATTTGACGAAGCGACCAACCTGCCCTTCTCAGCCCGATCACCATACCCCTCATAAAGTCGTCTGTCTGCTGGAAATGCCTCCGTTGACGGCGGCCTGGTATTCTTAGCTATACACGTGTCCTGTGGCACACAACAACACGTTCTACAATGACTGTCGGCTGAGAAATCACGGTACGAAGTGGGCCATTCGCCAACGCCGTGTCCCATTTATCGTTCGCTACGTGCGCAGCACTGCGGCGCATTTCACATCATGAGCATACCTCAGTGACGTCACTCTACCCTGCAATTGGCATAAAGTTCTGACCACTCCTTCTTGGTGTTGCATTTGCTCTGTCAGTCTGTGTATATATCAATGATATGTGTAAAGAAGTGGAATCAGAGATAAGGCTGCTTGCAGATGATGTTATTCTGTACAGAGTAATAAATAAGTTACAAGATTGTGAGCAACTACAAAATGATCTCGATAAATGTTGTGAGATGGACAGTAGGCAATGGTATGATGATAAACAGGGTTAAAAGTCAGGTTGTGAGTTTCACAAATAGGAAAAGTCCTCTCAGTTTTACTTACTGCGTTGATGGGGTGAAAGTTCCTTTTGGGGATCATTGTACGAACCTAGGAGGGTTAATATAAGGAAAGATCTTCATTGGGGTAATCACATAAATATGATTGATAATAAAGGGTTATGGTTATGAGGGTATTTAGGGGTTGTAGTAAGGATGTAAAGGAGAGGGCATATATGTCTCGGGTGAGACCCCACCTAGAGTATGGTTCCAGTGTGTGGGACCCTCACTACGATTACTTGATTCAAGAACTGGAAATAATCCAAAGAAAAGCAGCTCGATTTGTTCTGGGTGATTTCCGGCAAAATAGTAGAGTTTTAAAAGAAAAGTTGCAAAAATTGGGCAGGGAAGACTTGGAAGAAAGGAGACGAGCTGCTGTTCTAAGCTGTCGATGGAGAGATGGTGTGGAACGACATTAGTAGACGAATAAGTTTGAGTGGTGTCTTTAAAAGAAGGATAGATCACAATATGAAGATAAAGTTGGAATTCAAGAGGACAAATTGGGTCAAATGTTCATTTATAGGAAGGAGAGTTAATGAGTGGAACAACTTACCAAGGGATATGTTCAATAAATTTTCCAATTTCTTTGAAATCATTTAAGAAAAGGCTAGGAAAACAACAGATAGGGAATCTGCCACCTGGGCAACTGTCCTAAATGCAGATCAGTAGTGATTGATTGATTTTTCATCCAGTTTCAATTATTTCTTATGGGAAAATTTGCTTTGATATACGAATGCTTTGGATTACAAGTACATTCACAGAATGAACTATGTTCACAGTCCCAAGGGTTTATTGTATTCTTTCCTCAAACAGTACTTCAATCATCTCTTCCTTCTTTGTGAAGGAAAGGAATGTTTTCTACTCACCCTTCTCCAGAATATTCTTGAATTTGAGAAAGCCTTCCTTGCATGACCATTACCTTCACTATCTGACTTAAGAGTAAGTGATGGAAGAACTATGTGGACAGGTCTTCAAGAGCATGAGTCATCAGTAGGGGTGTACAAACTTTTCATAAAAGGCCAAACCTAAAGTTGTGGTGGCATACAGAGTTATGAAACCTTGATACCTCATCATAGGCAAGCTAAGGTGATATATTTTAAAATTCATTATTTCCTGTGCCTTGTAGTTGAAATTAACATATACTGTACTTTTATTTGGTAAGTGATTTTAACTTGATCAAGATATCAAGTAGGCTACCATATAAATAAAGGAATATGATTGGATTTGGCACTCATATGTTCCTTTTCATTACTTATATTGACCCAGTGGGTTCAATCTTTTCTTTTATAGTTATCCTGTGTTCCTTAGTTTTTACTACATGTATTCATCTTTAACCTCTTGACTCTTCTCTTTTCCCATGTTTCCTAGGCTTTGTGTTAACCTATACTTCTTGAATCAAGTCTGAAGATCTGTTGAGATGGCCATTACCTTCACTACCTTACTTAAGAGTAAGTGATGGAAAAACTATGTGGACAGGTCTCCAAGAGCATGAGTCATCAGTAGGGGTGTACCCGTCCTGACAAAGCTGGAAAGCGGAAACGAGCCCATCAGGCGGTGAGAAGAAATGGGTTTAGAGAACTGGATTTCATAAGATTATTCTTGATAATGATACCATATTAACCAACATAATAAATTATCTCTTTTTAATTCAGGAAAAATATCATTTCTATTAAAATTTTAATAAACCCTGATACACAAGGTGCAATATCAATCTACTTTTTTTAAAGTCCATTTTCAACCTTTTTGTTCCATTTTCTCTCACAATACTAATCAACTATAAATAAATTTTATTCTATTTTTATACTGAAACCAAAATATTAAAGTTATTTCAAATAACAACATCCTTCCTTACAATCAAAAATGTGTACTTTGTACAGACAGAATTGGCAAAGCTCCTTTTAGTAAACTTTCTAAATATATAGACTACAGGACCAGTGCTACTCTGCAGAATTCATTATAAATAGGTCAGATAACGTGTCTTGATATAAGATTGCTCCTTGTGCTGCCTGGATACTTTTATGAACGTTTTCTTTTAGAATTTGTATTACCTGTTAATTATGTGTCAAGTGAATTTTTGTAGATTTATTAATTGTGAAATTGATTGATATTTTACAAATTATTTTGTAGTTTCAGAGTTATTGTTGTGTGTTTATTTTAAATTTTTAGTTTTAGATTATTTTGTTTCACATGGAACATCCTTGTGGCAGCCCATACTGTGTGGGCATTAGTTAAAAAACTTGTGTCCTCATCCCAAGGCACACCCCCAATGGAGGTGAGCTGCATGTATCATTCCAACCACATACCAGTCCTCCTGCCATTCTTAATTTTCTGGCAGTACCGGAAATTGAACCCAGGCCCCCGAGGACGGCAGCTAATAACACTAACCGTTACTCTACGTAGGCGGACATGAGAAGTAGTTGATCCTTTCAAATAAATAATAATAATTAATTGTATTTACATATTGTGTCAAGGATATGAGGAACTGCCTGGCTGAGGTGGTAAAGGTGTGCTCAGTTCATCCGGAAGGACGTGGGTTTGATTCCCCATCAGGAAGTCGAAAAATTTAAGAAACAGGATTTCCATTTCCAGAGGTGCATATGGTCCTGAGGTTCACTCAACCTACATCAAAAATGAGTACCAGGTTACTTCCTGGAGACAAAGGTGGCCGGGCGTAGAGCTAACCACTCTATCCCATCAAGTTCCGAGGTTACCGATAGTGGAATCCTTTATCTTCCACCTCTCCAAGGGTCTTCATGACCTGTACGGAGAAAACTTTGCTTTGATTTTGCTACACAATTCCTACTGTCACTGAGACTGTCACCTATTAGCCTATCAAATGTAAAAACTGAATTCAATACTCATTTCAGTCATTTTGGACATTTTCTTTCTCACCCCTTCTGACACACATGCTGAAGGAGGCCAAACTTGAACTTTTACGGCATCCATACTGTAACAGTTCATCTCAGTGACCCTTAAAATTATGGACTCAACACTAACATTGGTTATTTTCGATGATTTTTACATGTCACTAACCCCCAACCATAGGGGTGCTAGGAGTGTCTTACCCACACAGTATTTTGCTGCATATAATAAGTCAGATGTGTACCAAGTTTGGTTGAGAACTTTGCTGGAACATACACACACATACATACATAATCTCGGTCATTTTGCACATTTTCAAGTTCCGAGGTTACGGATAGTGGAATCCTTTTTCTTCCACCACTCCAAGGGACTTCATGGACTGTATGGAGATGACTTTGCTTTGCTTTTGCTATGGATATTATTTACCTATACAATTCCTACTGTCACTGAGACTGTCACCTATTAGCCTAGCAAATACAAAAACTGTGAATTCAGTACTAATCTCAGTCATTTTGGACTTTTTCTTTCTCACCCCTTCTGACACACATGCTGATGGAGGCCAAACTTGAACTTATACAGCATCACACTGTAACAGTTCATCTCAGTGATCCTGAAAAGTATGGATTCAACACTAACACTGGTCATTTTTGATGATTTTTACATGTCACTAACCCCCAACCTTAGGGGTGCTAGGGGTGTCTTACCCACACAGTATTTTGCTGCATATAGTAAGTCATATGTGTACCAAGTTTGGTTGAGAAATTTTCTGGAACATACATACATACATACATACATACATACATACATACATACATACATACATACATACATACATACATACATAATCTTGGTCATTTTGCACATTTTCTTTTTCATCCCTGGCAAGACTGATAAGCAGAAATAATATTCATTTATATAGAAAAACTCAAATGAATGCAGCAAAAATCATAAAAAATCACTCAATTTGGTTCCTAGTCATATTAGTTTATATTTTTGTCACATTAATAAAACTGTATTTTCAATGAATATTTTACAGACATGTGATGTTTGTGTCTTTCACCTAACTCTTACCATTCCTTCATCATTGTCTTCTCTTTGTAGCTGGACATCTTTCACACATGATCTTGCCCAACCATTACAGATCATCAGAATCATAACCAGCAACATAAGGAGAAGGGATTGCTAGAACATCTAACTTCTTTCCATTGATTGGAACTCAATCCTGATGGGTAAGCTTTTATATGTGGTTAAGTTGGAACTACCCAGTTGTTAGCTGATTAACTGGTTGCATATGACATTAAACCATTCACAAACTCTACCAGTAATGTTACCTAGAAGACTGTTTTGGTATTTAAATTCTCTGTACCATCCCACAATTTCAAATCATAGAATAGCAGCTCTTGGCAAAGTGCATAGGTTCTATGTGTTCAATGTTAGAAGGAGGCATGTGCAGCACATACAGTAATAAATAAATTAACCATACTTTCAAGGCATACAAAATGGTTTTGTAGGATAATACACCTACATCATCTTTTTACTGTCATCGGCTGCTACTCGTTTCCGAGTATACGTTTTTTTCCTGCAAGTCATCTTAAAGTCTGTTGTCCGGCTCCATGGCTAAACAGTTAGCATGCTGGCCTTTGGTCACAGGGGTCCCGTGTTCGATTCCCAGCAGGCTCGGGAATTTTAACCATAATTGGTTAATTCCGCTGGCATGGGAGCTGGGTGTATGTGTCGTATTCATCATCATTTCATCCTCATCATGACACGCAGGTCACCTACGGGAGTCAAATCAAAAGACTTGCATCTGGCGAGCCGAACTTGTCCTCAGACACTCCCGGCACTAAAAGCCATATGCCATTTCATTTTTTTTTTTTTTAACGTCTGTTAGTTCTGTGGAAATGTCACTGATGACTGTTCAATCCAATCTTCGCATGAAATATACGGCCACACAGTTCACATCTAAAGGTGGGTTGAGGTCACGGTTGGATCTGACATTGTTTCAGCTTTTCATGGGTTTCATTTTCTTGTCTGCGACTTGCCTGCTCAAATAGTGAGACCCCTTCTGCTGTAGCTTCGCGCCAAAGAACATGGTTTTGTGCAGTTGTTGCCCAGCTGTTAGCATTTGTGTTGGTGCTATTCATAGTCTTCTTAAGCTGCTCTTTATAATGTTTCAAAGGAGCACCTTGAGGCCTTTTGCCATGACAGATATCACCATAGAGAAGTTGTTTAGGCAGTCTGCTATCATTCATACGCTGCATGTGACCAACCCATCTAAGTCAATGAGTGATGCTGAAGGCTTCTATGCTGTTCATATATGCCTTGTCAAGAACTGCCACATTGCTTATGTAGTCATCCCACTTGTTGTTCATGATGGATCTAAATTTCTGCTGATGGAAGCATTCTAGTTTTTTATATTGCAACGATAAAGTGTCCAGGTTTCACATCAATTCTGTAATGTTGTTGTGACTACAGCTCGGCACACCATTAGTTTTGTATATATTTTGAGATCCTTATTCAAGAAAACTTGGTAGGAGAGATGGCCGTAAGCTGCATGGGTAGAGTGATTCTATTTTCCACATCCTTTTCTGAGTTGCCGCATGTAGTTATAATACTACCAATGTAGGTGAATTGGTATACTGTAAGATGTAGAAAAATATAGATTAAGAATCCACAAATATCTCCATTTTGATAAAAGTGACACATATCCCCTTTTAAAAATGATTGACTCTAATTTACCACTTGCTCTGAACTCCGATTTCACCAAAAAAGATGGATACACATGACGCTCACTATTGCACTATCCAACCTTGAAAGGTACTTGGCAAGATTCTTCAGACCTTCCTCTTTTGAAGTTGGTTTTTATATTTTTGTTAGCTTTTATAGTTTTGAAATTATTAAAGGGAACCTGCTGTACACAATTTTGGGACACACAAATTTTTACCAAAGGACCTGGTACTGGAACAAAACAATAGACATATTCTGCATCAAAACTTCTCCTTAAGCAGTAAATAGGATTGCTCTATTTGTTCACCTCTCTTGTGCAGAGGTTAGTATATCTTGCTACTTATCATGAGATCTTGTGTCTATTTCCAGCAGAAATGGCTAGCTTTCAACTCTATTTATTTGGGATATTTTAAAAGTCAATATTTATTTCCCTGTACATTTAATCCTTAAAGGGCCCAAGGAGTGCAATTGTGCTCCTCCCAACTCTTGCTAAATTTGCCAAGAGCGTGATCATGCGCTTCTCGCTAGTGCATTATGATGAGTAACATTTCACTGATGTGAAGGAAAGCTAGTTGTTGTAGGATAATAAAGGCACAGAATTTTCATTATTGTCTGTAGCCTGTCACTACATTTTGTTGTTCGGGATTTATCAGTACTTGAACTTGGTGTTTTATGAAGTGTTGCTGGGTAGCTTGTGAAAATGGTAGCAAGACATGATGCTGATATGATGTGTTTGCAAAGGATGATGAGTTAGTGGAGTATTTTGATGTGTCACCCTTTAATAAGAATGATTCTGAGAATAATGACTCAGACAATAACTGTGATAGCAATAGTAGTGAGTTATGGCAGGAACCAGGCAAATAAATACTGCAATTATAACTGAGAGCTCAGAGGATTCCAAACTTACTGATGGAGCAAATGATGGTCCTGAGGATAAGAATAACAATTACGATGATGATGGTGATAGTGCTAATGCTCCCCAAACATCTGAATTTTGGGAGGTTTTCTTAGGAAGTGACAGTTGTTATCAACCTTCACCTACTTGGAAAATCCAGGTCCAAAGCATGTTCCATCCTGTAATGCAAAACCTATTTCATATTTTTATCTCTTCTTTACTCAGGCCATGTGTCAGCTAATGGTGACAGAAACTATTAGATATGCTACTCTAGTCTTGAGGTCAGAACAACAATTGAGCTACATTCTTGCACAAAGCAGTGGTAGTCTGTTACTGTACAGGGAATTAAATGTTTCATCGCTGTATTGTTAGAGATGGGATTTACACATATTGACAATATCTTCATACTAGAACAATGATGCTCGAATCATCCCATGGTTCTCAGAGATGTTCCCAAGGAACAGATTCCAGCTGATTCTGAAATTCTTTTACCTTGTAAATAATGATTCATTGTTTCCACCAAGCCATGAGAAATATGACCCATGTGCTTGCTTCAGTCCTCTTGTGGATCATACCAACAATTTGTTCAGACAACATTACACTTCCCATCAACACCTTAGCATAGACAAGTCACTTGTTGGAACAAAATATCATTCCTCTTTGTTGCAGTATCTTCCAAACAAAAAACATCACAAATGAGGGGTAAAATTCTGAATGCTGTATGACTCAATATTACATTATTGTTTGGGTTTCTCTTGCTACTGTGGAGCAAAGCCCAATGCCAATATAAAAAATATACAGAAACATGAAATGTTGTGAATAAATTACTGGCAAAAAGCAACTACTTGGGCTATCATGTGGTAATGGACAATTCCTTATTAAGATTAATCTGGCCCAGCATTTGTTTTCTAAGAACACATTCTTCACTGGTACTCTCTGGAAAAACAAGAAGGATATCCTTTCAGAACTGAAAGGTAAATTTGCTATTGGTGAGGCTATGTACTTCAGAAAGGGTGAGGTCCTGCTAGCTGGCTACCAGGAGAAAAAAATCTAAGAAACATACAATTTTTCTCTTGTCCATGCATCCATTGCTGAAAGCAAGACTACCACTAAACCGACGAAGAACAGACCCCCTAAGGTGGTAATGAAACCAAACATTATACATACATTCAATGAATTTATGGGTGGGGATGATGGTTTGGATATGATGTTACATACTTACCCAAATGAGCAATGGACTCTCAAGTTCTGGAATAAGGTTGTTTTTTCAATTATTCTTGCTAGAATGGTGCTGAATGCAAATACAGTAGAAGCTCGCTATAGCAAGTACGGCATATAGCGATAACTCTGTTATAACGACAGCCTTTTTCTGCTCCCTGAAAATTCCAATATTAAACTGTGTATTATCCTTCGGTTACAGCGAGAACTCTATCACTGATGCATCCATTATTACAAGAGATTAAGCGTGCATAATTTTTTCTATTATCAATATTTATGCACTCCAGCAATTATATTGAATGTGATCAATCATCATCAGTATAGATTTTTCGCTATGTGCACTAGCGAGCTCTCTCGTTGACATTCAAACTTGAAGGTGATAGCAGAGTTGATTAGTAATATTCATCAACTGGTATTCTATAAGCACAGTTCGAAATGAAAGAGAAAATATTTTCATTATAAATCGTAAATAACATGGTTAACACGATAAAAATAAAGGCTGAAGTAAACGATCACTTAATTTTAAAACTGTGCCGAAATTAAGCAAGAATATGATACACCTCAAAAGTAGCGGCAACTAAGGGGGGTGAGGGGGGGTGTTGCCCCCCCCCCCCCACTTTGTAGAGAAAACATTACATTTTTATTACATTTTAGCCAGTTGAAACTAGGAATTATAGGAATTATTGAAAAACAGTTTGTGCAAATTTTTAATTATTAACAAAATTATTATTGAAAATATGCACAAAATGTTGTTCATTGCGGCTAACCGATTTGTATAGCACCACAGCAAGTAGTAGAGACTTTGCAAATGTTATGAGGAAGGGTAACAAGGTCGTGGACACTGAGGTGTGATTCACCTGCTTGCCGCGTGCATTCGTCACTCTGGCAGTCTCTTTAATATTGTCTGTTAGTTTCTTAGAGTGTAGTCAAATACTAAATGATTTTTTTAAATTTTATAATCACGCTGTACTTCTATTTAATTGTAATATATGTGTAATATTGTGTCTTTGGTGAAAGTATAGTATTGAATCAAAATCTCAAAAAAACTATTATTGCCGCACTTAAGTTAGTAAACTGATAACCTTTACCTTTCTGTCAAAATTCGCTCAAAGACCATCAAAAACTTATCACTTTTGTAGCTTTATTGTTCAGATTTGATGTGTACCCCCACCCCCCGCCTGCCCGTTATATCCCTCAACCCGGCTACTTTCTGTTATCTGCAGATTTTTTTGCCCCCCCACTTCTAATCCCCAATCGCCGCTACTGCACCTCAAAATATGGCGCAGAGTGGACGACTGATTTCAGAGATTAGTTTATTCAGTAAAACCTCGTTAGGCATTTTTCCAGGGAACAAGAAAAGAAAATGTGTTAAACGAGAAGATGACCGAGCTCGATAGCTGCAGTCACTTAAGTGCGGCCAGTGTCCAGTATTCGGGAGATAGTAGGTTTGAACCCCACTGTCGGCAGCCCTGAAAATGGTTTTCCGTGGTTTCCCATTTTCACACCAGGCAAATGCTGGGGCTGTACCTTAATTAAGGCCACGGCCGCTTCCTTCCCACTCCTAGCCCTTCCCTGTCCCATCATCGCCATAAGACCTATCTGTGTCGGTGCGACGTAAAACAACTAGCAAAAAAAAAAAAAAAAAAAAGCAAACGAGAAGATGTACTATTGAAGACATGAATAAAAACTATCCAACATGAATATGTAAACACTTAATATGTTTTTCTGAAATGCGTGCATTTTACGTCAAGTATGAAAAAGACGAGAGAACAAATATGAAAACCTTTTCCAATTAAAAATAGTGAATTAAAAGGTGTGCAAAACACCTGAAAACAAATATAAAATCATTCACAGTGGGGCCCCACAAAAGTATCAGTGAATTATTGCAGATCACACTCTTTCTTAGAGAAAAAATGTACGCTGAAGCCTTATATTTCAGACCAGTCGGTTAAACATTGTTTTCTGGTCACACTACTACTACTAAAATCTTTTAATTCCTCCCCTGAAGGAGGAGGCGGGCCTCTTAGATGATGAAGCCATCTCTCAGGCCGGGAGATTTGTTACGGTGAAGCAGATGCTCGGAGAAGGTGAGGGGGTTGGCAGCCGTGGCCTATACTAGGAACTGTTCTGGCATTCGCCTTAGTGCAGGAGAATGGAAAACCACGGAAAACCATTCTCAGGACAGCCAACAGCTAGGACCAGCCATGAGGTCCAGCCCTGTCCCATCTCCCGAATGCAGAGGCGTACAGCCAGGGTAGAGCCGTGGCCACCCCTCCTCTGCTCGGTTGGTCAGTCAGAGTGCAGAGCTGTTGGAACACAGACCAGCCGTGGCCACTTATGGACCGAGACCCACTCTGCATCTGTCAACTTCTGGTCACACTTTTCGACCATGAATTATTTGGAGGTTAAATGACTTTGACCGTCATCTTAATCGATCGACTCAAGTTGAAACTAGAAGGTGCTGTTTCAACATGCGTGCCGCCATTGAAAGATGTGGATGTCTGTCCACTTCTTGGGTTTTGTCTTCATTAGTAAGTGATTTCACGACTTTTTCAGTATCTATAATGGAACTACCACAAGATAAATATGCACCATGCTAGTCAACTTCACATGATTATGTTCCTAATCCTTAACGTAGTCTATCACATGACAAATATTTGCTATCCTTCAATGTGTCACTCAACACAGAATACATTTTGAACTTCTGAATGGAATGCGAACTATGAGCACAAACAGACTTACTAACAGATTGTTCAGCAATATCAATGAAAACTGGAGAGCAAAACTGAACTTTCCTGAGGCTAATGGCTTGCTTCCCAAAGCTATAATTTACTCTCAAAAGTTCTGGAATTCAAGGCCATTTCCCTATTTTGCTTAACTTTCCCCAACCTGCCCCCTGTGGCAGGGGCTCTAATCTGTGTTGGAAATCACATTCCTTTCACAAGAGATGACAAAAAGCAATTTCAGGGCTGGAAAAAATGTGATCGTACTGGGTGATAATAATGAAAATTTGTGACGCATTAATGAGGTATTTTAAAATAGATTTAATATGACATGAATCAGGACTTTGAATTTATGGTGTACTAAATGAGAAATCATCTTAATGAGAAACATACTACGTGGCTTCACTGTATTTTCTCGCTTCTAGTTAAATTTCGGAAAAACTATTCCCGAGTAATTTATAGTGAAAAGATTATAATTATTCTACTGGTGCTTGAAATATTGTTTTCATGATACATATGAGGTGAAGTTAGGTTAGGTGACTCTGTTTGATTAAGAAAACTGTAACATTTGCCACCAAAGCCACTGGAGAGATACTACTCCAATTTTTCAGAATGAAATTGGACATAGACGTTCATATTGTCTCGGAATTAGATAACTTACGAGTAAGCCGTAGTTGCAAAAGCGCAAGTTTTGAACAAACGGATTGCCGTTATGTACCGATTTTAATGTGAGTGGGGGTTTTCCTGACTTTTACGAAAAATCAGATATAACGACAATCTGTTATAGCGAGTAAATTTTTCACCATTTTGAATTCTCTCTGTAATGGACTTCTACTGTATTATCTACAAGCAAAACTCTGCCACCAAGAGAATGACAAGGTTAAAATTTACATCTTCCATTATTTATGAATTCGAAAGTGAATGGATAACAGGAAAAAAAACTCTTATCTCCAGCATAACATCCAACAGATCCAAGTCCTCTCAAAGCGCTACTGGAAAAACTTCTGCAATATATCCTGAAATGATGTGTCACATGTAGCAATAAAGATGGGGGACCAGTAAAGAGATCCCATTTACAGTGCGCAAAGTGCAAATGAGGGCTCCAACCACTATGTTTGGGGGTCCACGAGTGTTAAAAGTGGTAGTCACTGAGGAAAAGGAAGTGCATTTTTTCTTGCAGATAGTCATCATCGTCATCATCATCGTTTCCCTTTATCCAGCTGTAGCCGGGTAGGGGCAAATATGGTTCCTCTCCACTTTCTTCAGTCCTTCCACCACTTCTCCTCCAACACTGTGTCCTAGTCCAGGTTTCCTTCTATGATACTGCATGGATTGTGTCCTTCCATCTCAATCATGGTCGTCCACAGCCTTTCCTTCCTTGCATTTGCATTTCCATCACCTTTCTTTGGCTTTCTTTTGTCACTCATTCTCTTTATATGCCCAAACCATCTTGGTTGGCTCTTCTATCATTCATTTTTTCCACTCCAATTTCTTCCTGGATTTTTTCATTCCTTATTTTGTCTCTTCTACTCTTCTGTATCATACTCCTCAAGATCTTCATTTCGGCTGCCTATATTCGACTCTCATCCTTCTTTGTCATTGTCTAAGTTTCTGCTCTGTAAGTTATTATGGCTGCCTGCTGTCATTTCTTGATGGATACAGTACTTTGCATCCATCTCTTGGCACAGGCCAGAGTAAAGTGTAGCTTCCACCGAAGTCCCAGTCAACATCCATGGCTGTGACAATATGGAAGCTGCTGGGGTATGGGTAGTGCTGAGTAATGACATTCAGAGCACGACTAGTGCATCTGAATGTTATGAAAGGTGCTGCTCATAAGGTCAGTTATGCTGCAATAGTACTTTCTGACCCACTGAGGAAAGTAATGGCAAACTACCTCACTCCTCATCTTGCCTAGTACGCCTCATTTTGGTGCTACCATTGGTTTTTGGAGTTTCCTTATAACCGCATAACCTTTGGTGGTGCTATTTGAGGATCCACCCAGCCTCTGGGCTGATGACCTAACAGACAGACAAGTTATTATGGGTACGTAATACATCTTGTACATAGTTTCCTTTGCTTCCACTGGCACATCTTTGTCCCATAACATGTTTCTTACCCTATGATAGAAACAACTTCCAGCTTGAATCCTCTTACTAATCTCAGCATCCAGTCGAGCATTTTCCATTAATTCACTCTCCAGGTCTTTGAACTTTTCCACTACTTCCAGGGCCTTGTCTGCAAGTCTAATCCGACCTTTCCCTTCTTTTTCCCCTCTAGTCATAACAAGAGTTTTACTCTTTACAACACTTATTTTCAATCCACATTCTTTGATCTTCCCATTCACCACATCCAACTGTTCTTGAACCTTCCTGTCATCTTCTCCCCAAATCACAATATCATCTGCAAATAACAACATATTCATCTCTTCTTCCATATGCTGCTTTTGCTGTTCTCATGATGTCATCCATTACTATTGTAAACATGATTGGTGATAGAACACTTTCCTGTCTCAGCTCACTAGTTATTTTGAACCTACTTGTCCTTGCATGCTACTACAACATTCCTTGTACATTGCCATGATCATTTTTATTAATCCCTGTCCAATTCCTTTTTGAACCAGACTGTCCCATATGCCTTTTCAATGTAAATGAATGTCATCACCATATCATTCCCATAGTCCCATTGCTTTTCCATTACCTGTCTCATAATGAAAATGGGCTCTATTGTTGACCTTCCACTTCTGAAACCAAACTGATTTTCCTGTATCTGATTCTCAACCCTCAACCTTATCCTACTTTCCAGTATCCTCTCCATTATCTTAGCAACATAGGATATTAGAGTAATTCCCCTGTAGTTCTTCAAAGAGGGGAATTCCTCAAGGCAGTATTATCAGACCTTTATGTTTTCTTATATATATAAATGATATGAGTAAAGGAGTGGAATCAGAGGTAAGGCTTTTTGCGGATGATGTTATTCTCTATAGAGTGATAAATAAGTTACAAGATTGTGAGCAACTGCAACATGACCTCGAAAATGTTGTGAGATGGACAGCAGGCAATGGTATGTTGATAAACGGGGTTAAAAGTCAGGTTGTGAGTTTCACAAATAGGAAAAGTCCTCTCAGTTTTAATTACTGCGTTGATGGGGTGAAAGTTCCTTTTGGGGATCATTGTAAGTATCTAGGTGTTAATATAAGGAAAGATCTTCATTGGGGTAATCACATAAATGGGATTGTAAATAAAGGGTACAGATCTCTGCACATGGTTATGAGGGTGTTTAGGGGTTGTAGTAAGGATGTAAAGGAGAGTGCATATAAGTCTCTGGTAAGACCCCAACTAGAGTATGGTTCCAATGTATGGGACCCTCACCAGGATTACCTGATTCAAGAACTGGAAAAAATCCAAAGAAAAGCAGCTTGATTTGTTCTGGGTGATTTCCAACAAAAGAGTAGCGTTACAAAAATGTTGCAATGTTTGGGTTGGGAAGAATTGAGAGAAAGAAGAAGAGCTGCTCGACTAAGTGGTATGTTACATGTAACTATATATCATAAGTCGTATGTTCCGAGCTGTCAGCGGAAAGATGGCGTGGAATGACATTAGTAGACGAATAAGTTTGAATGGAGTTTATAAAAGTAGGAAAGATCACAATATGAAGATAAAGTTGGAATTCAAGAGGACAAACTGGGGCAAATATTCATTTATAGGAAGGAGAGTTAGGGATTGGAATAACTTACCAAGGGAGATGTTTAATAAATTTCCAATTTCTTTGAAATCATTTAGGAAAAGGCTAGGAAAGCAACAGATAGGGAATCTGCCACCTGGGTGACTGCCCTAAATGCAGATCAGTATTGATTGATTGATTGATTGATTGATTGATTGATTGATTGAAAACTTTCTTATCACCTTTCTCTTAAATTGGGATGATTACCATATTCCTTTTTTCCAATCCTCAGGGACCTCATCATTTTCCCAGACAATCCTGAGAAACTGATATGTCCACTGCAGTCCTACAGCTCCAGCTGCCTTTATAATCTCCACTGAAATTTCATTTATTCCACCAGTTATTTTTTTTTTCATTCTTCATCTTTCTTACTGCCATTTCATTTTCATTCATTGTAATTTCTTCATCCATTTCTTGATCAACTAATTGCCTTTCCTGGTCATCCATTGAATGATTGTCATCAGTTCTTATGTTCAGCAACTTCTGAAAATACTCTCTCCATATAGAATATTTCTTATTTCTTCTGGCTTTGTTAATATTATGCCATCTTCATCCTTCTCAAATCTGGTGTTTACATGATCTTTCTTTTTGTTTCTTAAGATACCATACAGTAATTTCTTGCTGCCTTGCATATCATCTCTCAATTTCTCTGTGAATAAGGCCCAGCTTTTCCTCTTTTCTTCCTCCACTACTTTCTTGGCCAAATTCTTTGCCTCCACATATTTCCTTCTACTTTCTTCAGCCTTAGATGTTTTCCATGCTTTCCATGTCATTTTCTTTTCCTTCACTTTAATCTTTACCCTATCATTCCACCAGTGTGTCTCTTTGTATTTCACATTCCCTAACATTCTACCACATATCTTTTCTGCACATTCAACCAGTGCTTCCTTAAATCTTTTCCATTGATCTTCAACATTCCCCACCTCCGTCCTGGGTACCAAGGGTATTATTTCCCTTTGAAATTCTTCTTTTATGATTTTAACCTTCAACTTCCATACTTTAATCCTTTTCTCTCTTCTTAATGGGGGGTTCTTCAATCTTTCCCACTTTCAATTTTCCCCTCACAACTCTATGATCTCCACCAAAGGCTTCTTCAGGCATGGCTGTAACATCTAAAATGTTCTTCTGGTGTTCTTTCTCTTTGATTATATAATCAATTATGGTCTTTGTTCATCTGTCTCCCTAGCCATACCTTGTAATCTTCTGACTCTTCTTCTTCCTAAACCAGGTGTTTCCAACAATCATTTGGTTCCTCGTGCAAAAATCCACCAAAAACTTGCCCTCTGGGTTTTATAATTTCCATATCCAAAGGACCCTACAACATCTTCCTTTCCTTGTCTTTCCATTCCATTCCATTCCAACTTCCAACTCCCATCAACAGCACTTTCTTATCTTCTATCTGTCTCTCCACTTCCTCTAAGAAGTCCTCTAGATGTTCATCTATGCAACCTGTTTGTGAGGCATACAACTGAAATAGATCTTTCATGCCATCTTCAAAGTATTAACAAAAATTCAGTAAATACTAGGCAGAACATCGTGGGGTTTTCTTTGCATCTGACTATGAGTACACATCATAAGACATACTGCCACACCTTTCTTAGGAGAGTGCCAAAATATTTCAGGTAACATTTATAGGCCTGAACTTTAACCTCTTAACTGGGCATGACGTATATATTTGTACACCGAATGTTACAGGGTAATGGGAATGACGAATATATACGTACTCGTCTTTTACCGCGAGTATCTCCTGGGTATGATGAGTTACTTTGCCGCCTTGTGTATTATTGTCTAAATTGATGTTTTCTCCACACAATTGCAGCAAATAACACATGTCACACTCCTTGAAGCGTATTTGTTTTTATTTTACATCTGTGCGGTGCTACTTGTCTGCAGTAGACCAAATATGGCAGCATCTAGTTCAAAGCATAAGTTCGGAACGCTCGAAGAAGACGAGATTATTCAACACTTAGAGGATGATTGTGACGATTTCTCTTCTCAGAAATCTGAAGATGAGTGGTTCGATACAGAGGAAGGTGAGTCTGATAGTGAAAGTTGTTCCGTGAATGAGAATGATAAACAAGATGAACAACATGACGAATCGGATGAAGGCGAAGTGCAGTTCTAGTGAGGTAAATGACGTAACTGACAGTGAAGTTAATGTAAAATCTTTCACAATGTCACTAGCATGATGTGTAAGTCATAAATATTCCTTTATTTTATTTGTTTCAATTTAAGGTGATAACATATGAAAAAAACGCACAAATTTCAACTAGGTAAATGACCTTGCAGTTAACATAAATGGTTCAGAATGTCACATTCATGATATGATATTTATAAATACCCCTTGCTTTTATTTGTTTCAATTTTTGGCTGTGAATTATGGGTCAAACTATCAAATTCCAACCAGGTAAATGACCTTGCAGTTAATGTAAAAAGTTCTCTAACATTAACATTAATTAATTAAAACTCCTTTAATTTACTTTTTGTATCACAGATGAATGATAATGATATTACTAACTTTCCCGCCTATACTGCCGTGTAACAATAATCTGCTTTAAAAATGCACAGGGCAGGTTACACCATGCACATCAATAATACCCAGTTAAGTGGTTAAAAGTATGATCTGTTATATACTACTCATAATTTCCCACGAAAAATTTTTTTCTTCCTCAAATGAGACCTTAATTGGCATTATTCACTATCAATATAAATATAGCAAACCTTTCTGAACAATTTGGGATGAAGCTCAATTATCTGGATTTATAATTTGGAGACTATTATAGTTCATCTTATCCAGCCTTGCAATTTGATAGTAAAGCAGGTTGCATTCTTGGCATATCCACTGTAAATAGGCGTGGCACTAAGAGACTTAAGCAGTTAGACTCCATATTGGAACATAATGTGCAGCAGGTTTTATGTTTGAAATAGTACCTTGTTTCTCTGAAATATGAGTCATTTCCTGTGTTGAGTTCTGAGAAGGAGATAGAGAAAGAATGGTAATGTGAGTCATAGTGTGGTGTCTTCTTCTCATGAATCACTAGTAACAAGAGAACCCATATAATCCTACCCTAAGCATGACATTACTCTTGACAAGTGTGTCTGAATAATTAGAAGGTAGATTCAAATATTTAGTACACAAGGAAGTGAAGCAGAATTCCAAGTAATATATAACATTAACTGTTATTGTTTAATCATCAGTCCATAGACTGGTTTGATACAGCTCTCCATGCCACCCTCTCCTGTGCCAAACTTTTCATTTCTACATAACTACAACATCCTACATCTGCTCTAATCTGCTTGTCATATTCATATCTTGGTCTACCCCTACTATTCTTACAACCTACACTTCCCTCAAAAACCAACTGTACAAGTTCTAGATGTCTCCTCTCAGCAATTTGATTCAGTATCTCTTCATTCGTGATTCTATCTACCCATCTCACCTTCAGCATTCTTCTGTAACACCACATTTCAAAAGCTTCTATTCTCTTTCTTTCTGAGCTAGTTATCATCCATGTTTCACTTCCGTACAATGCCACGCTCCAGACAAAAGCCTTCAAAAACCTCTTTCTAATTCCTATATCAATGTTCGAGGTGAACAAATTTCTTTTCCTAAGAAAGGCCTTCCTTGCTTGTGCTAGTCTGCATTTTATGTCCTCCTTACTTCTACTATCATTAGTTATCTAACTACCCAAGTAAGAATATTCATCTACTTTCTTTAAGACTTCATTTCCTAATCTAATATTTCCTGCATCACCTGACTTTGTTCTACCGCACTCCATTACTTTTGTTTTGGACATATTTATTTTCATCTTGTTTTCCTTCTCCAAGACTCGACTCTGTTCATACCATTCAGCAATTTCACCAGATCGTTTGCAGAGTCAAATAATGTAACAATATCATCGGCAAATCTCAGGGTTTTGATTTCCTCTCCTTGGACTTTGATTCCCTTTCCACATTCTTCTTTGATTTCCTTTATCTCCTGTTCTATGTAAACATTGAAAAGGAGAGGGGACAAACTGCAGCCTTGCCTCACTCCTTTCTGGATTGCTGCCACTTTTTCAAAGCCCTCGGTTCTTATCACTGCAGACTGATTTTTGTATAGATTGCAGATAATTCTCCTTTCTCAGTATCTGATCCCGATTACCTTCAGAATCTCAAACAGCTTGGTTCAATTAACATTATCAAATGCCTTTTCTAGATCTACGAAAGCCATGTATGAGGGCTTGACTTTCTTAATTCGGTCCTCTAAGATTGGACATAAAGTCAGGATTGCTTCACCTGTTCCCACATTTCTTCTGAAGCCAAATTGATCTTCTCCCAACTCAGTTTCAACTTGTTTTTTCATTCTTCTGTAAATAATTCCTGTTAAAATTTTGTAGGCAGGAGATCCTAAACTAATGGTGTGGCAGTTTTCACACTTGTCAGCACCGGCTTTCTTGGGAATAGGTATAACAACATTTTGCCGAAAATTGGATGGCACTTCTCCTGTATCATACATCTTACACACTAAACAGAATAACCTCTCCATGATGGTTTCTCCTAAGACAGTCATTAATTCTGGGGGCATTTCATCAATTCCCAGTGCCTTGTTCCTACTTAGGACTCTCAAAGCTCTGTCGAATTCTGACCTCAAAATTGGCTCTCCCATGTCATCAGCATCAACAGCCTCTTCTTGTTCCAGAACCCTATCATCTACTTCTTTACCTTGATACAACTGTTGGATACGTTCCTACCATCTTTCTGACTTGTCTTCTTTGCCTGGAAGTGGTTTTCCATCTGAGCATTTAATATTCTTACACCTAGTTTTCCTTTCCCCAAAGGTTTCCTTGATTTTCCTGTATGCAGTATCTACCTTTCTTAGGACCATATAAAATTCAACATCCTTGCACTTCTCTTTCAGCCATTCTTCCTTAGCTGTCCTGCACTTTCTATCTACTTCACTCTTTATTCGCCTGTATTTTTTCCCGCCCTCCTCATTTTTTGCATTCTTGTACTTTTGTCATTCATCAATCATCTCTTGAGTTATCCATTGTTTCTTAGTTGATCTTTCATTTCTTCCTAACTTTTCTTCAACAGCCTTACTGATCTCATTCCTCAAGACTGTCCATTCTTCCTCTAATGTGTTTCCTTCAGCCTTTTCATTTAGTCCTTGTGTTACATGTTCCTTGAAACAATCCCTCAAACTCTTTTCTTTCAACATGCCTAGATCCCATCTCCTTGCATTCCTTTCTTGAATTTCTTCAATTTCAGAGGGCATTTCATGACCAACAGGTTGTGGTCAGAGTCCACATCTGCTCCTGGAAAAGTCTTGCAATCCAACACCTGGTTTCTGAATCTCTGCCTAGTCATAATGAAGTTTATTTGATACCTTCCAGTGTCTCCAGGTCTCATACACGTGTACAGCCATCATTTGCGGTGTTTGAACCAAGTGTTAGCAAGGACTAAATTATTATCGGTGTAGAATTCAACCAGCCAGCTTCCTCTTTCATTCCTTTGTCCCAATCCGAATTCTCCTACTATGTTACCTCTTCCTTTGACCTACCACTGCATTCCAGTCTCCCATCACAATTAGATTCTTGTCACCTTTTACATATTGTATCAAATCTTCTATCTCTTCGTATATTCTTTCGATTTCTTCATCATCCGCTGAACTAGTAGGCATATAGACCTGCACTATTGTGGTGGGCATTGGCTTGATGTCTATCTTGACAATAATAATCATTTCACTATGCTCCTCGTAGTAGCTTACCCACTGCCCTATTTTCTTATTCATTATAAAACCACCTCCTGCATTTCCCCTGTTTGATTTTGTGTTGATAATTCTGTAGTCGCCTGATCAAAAATCTTGCTCTCCCTGCCAATGTATTTCACTTATACCAACTACATCTAGCTTTAGTCTATCCATCTCCTTTTTCAGATTCTCTAACCTACCACAATGATTCAAACTTCTAACTTTCCACGCTCCAACTCGCAGAATACAAGTATCCATCTTCCTGATGATTGCCCCCTCTCGTATAGTCCCCACCCGGAGATCCGAATGGGGGACTATTTTACCTGCAAAATATTTTACCCGGGAGGAAGCCATCATCAGTAATCATTCATACAGAGAGAGCTGCATATCGTCGGGTGTTAGTTACGGCTGTAGTTTCCCATTGCTTTCATCCGTGTAGGAGTATCAACATAGCTAAGCCATTACAAGACCGTATCAGTCAATCATCTAGACTGTTGCCCTTGCAACTTCTGAAAAGGTGCTACCCCCCTTTCGATGAACTATTCGTTAGTCTGGTCTCTCAACAGATACCCATCCAATATGGTTGCACCTACGGCTCGGCTACCTGCTTCATTGGGACACGCAAGCCTCCCCACCGCAGCAAGGTCACATGGTTCACAGGGAAGGAACATTAACCATAAATAGTCATAGAGGTTGAATCCTAGGACATCAGGATTAATAGGAAAAATTTACTTAATAATTTGGTAGATGATTATTTAATATATTTACAGTATTATTCTTACAAGAAAAATCATTAGTCCCTCAATAATAGGATTGTTATTAGTCATCACCAGATCATGTAAAGATACTTCATGCTCCAGTGGCATTTCAATATAACTTCAACTTAGATTCTTTGTCCTCTTTCTGATGTCCTCACTGAGGCAGTTCTTCTCCTCAGGGTCGTGTATATAGCCTGTAACAAGCATTTAGTGTACATGTTATAACAGTCCATCTACAAAGGTTAATTTTTTAGTAGTGGCAACTACTTATTTTCTACACAAATAGCTTACAACAAGGTTCTAGGTTTCACAGGCCTTTGATGTGGCCACCAGCATTGTGTACAATGTGTTCTCAACAACGTGGAAGCCTATGAATACCATTAGCACTGCTTAACCTCTGAATCCTTGACTGCAGAATGTCTTCATCTGTTTGGAATTTAATCCCATGCAGTGGTTCCTTCATATTAGGGATTAGGTTGAAGTTGCAAGGACTTAAATCTGGAGAATATGGAGAATATGGTAGAGCACTTCCCAACTCCAGAGAATGAACAAATCAGACACTGCTCTTGCTGCATATGTCTCTGCATCGTCAAGCAGAATGATGGACATTTTGTTTTCTTTCCAATACTATTCACAGACTGTTTTACAGAAATGAACAGTAGTACTCTGCATTAACAGTCTGCCATGGAAGAACAGTATTTTTCATGATAACACCATCCCAATCATAGGTAAGAATCATAATAACTTTCACATTGCTGGGGATCTGCCAAACTATTGTTCTTTGTGGTGACCTGTAATGATGCCACTTGGTCGATTGGCGTTTTAGATTTAGTTCATAAGATCCAGCCCACATCTGATCACTGGTAATGATCCATCATAGCTATTTATGCATTTCTGTCAATGATCATTCATCGACACTGCACTCCTGGTGGCATATTCTAAAACCATGAAGTACACATCTAGTCCGACGAACCTGCACACTGTAATCCAGTACGACATCTTATCGACACTTAAAAAGGTGTATCAGACAGGTAGACTGAGTGGCTTCATGGGGTTTCAACCCCTGTTCTTGCATATTCATTTAATAGTGCAGTACAGCTGTTCATTCTTCTGATTTAAACTAAAAGTCTCCTCAGCCATTCCTACATACTCTTTGTTCTTTTGGAGTCAAGTCTAGAGCAGTCCAGCATTAGTTACTCCTGGATAACATGTATCCGTACTGTCAGTACACACCAGTCACCACTGCTACCGTTACGACAACCACCTCTACCATCACCAGCACCACTCAGCAAAGTCAATCTGCTGCTGAAGCCGCAGCAGTAGCCCATCACACAGCACTGATGTACACATTTATGAATCGTCCGAATTACCCCCATCATCTGTTCGTACAACCTGCACCACAGTAGGACCACAACATCCAGTATAAGCATACAGCGCCATGTGCCGCACATGGAAGTAAGCCTGCTCCTTGCCACGTCATGATGGAAAATCCACCTCCTAGCATCACTGCTCCCTCTCAACCAGACCTCGAAACTGTCGAACAATCAGTCTCTCCCAACACTATTCCAGATGCCAATTCCCTCCCTCTCCTACCAGTCAAACATCCTATCATTTCAACTCATACGCTCCAACTCCACCGCCAAGGGACCCACTCATTACTCCTTACCAGTCTTGTCCCTGAAAACCGCTCAGCCCAGAAAATCCTTTCTATTCTCCTTCACTCCAGTATACAGAAAGACGACATTGCCAACATCCATTCAATGGGACAAGGAATCATCATCAAAGTGAACAGTGAAGAAGCTGCAACTACAATATGCAACACTATCAGCCCCGCTCATTTCAGCTCATCTGTACCATTTCAGCAAGTCCCCCAGTCTGCCAGTACTTCACCATCACTTCACAACTCCCTCTTCAGCTGCATGATCAAGGGAGTTGACCCAGCCTTCACAGAATATGCTATAGTCAAAGAACTTCAAGATGACAGCATTTCAGTATGGAAGGCCATCCAAATTACAGTGAAGAAGCTGCAACTACAATATGCAACACTATCAGCACCGCTCATTTCAGCTCATCTGTACCATTTCAGCAAGTCCCCCAGTCTGTCAGTAGTTCACCATCACTTCACAACTCCCTCTTCAGCTGCATGATCAAGGGAGTTGACCCAGCCTTCACAGAATATGCTATAGTCAAAGAACTTCAAGATGACAGCATTTCAGTATGGAAGGCCATCCAAATTTACCACCAGACCGACCTACATGATTCACCTTCTTTTACTATCCACTAATGATTTTGGACAGACTGCTGGAACATGACGTCTACAGTTTTCGTCAACATCATCGGGTATAACCCTCATGTACTCCTCCCCCTCTAGCCACTAGTTGTGAGCGATGCTTACTATATAATGACCACTGCACAGCTCAATACTGTGCCAATAGACCCAACTGTGGCCACTGTAATCAGTCCCATTATACACCTATTTGCCCCAACAAATGAGCACCTCCGCAATGCCACAACTGTGGACTTGTTTACACAACTTATTCAAGACAGCTCCACCTGAAAACCGCCCAGATTTTATACCTCCTATCTGGACACTAGATATCTCCAACACCTCTGTCAGACTCCATCTACCCAGCACACAACCATACAAGACCTCATCTGGATTTTAACATTATCCTTGATGAACATCCTTCCATGTTCATCTGTACCATTCACCTGATGGTGAATTCGGCAAATAGCACCTACAAGAGTGGACATTTCACATCAAGATTAGTGAGTGGGATGTGAATAATTCACCAGAGTGCAAAACTATTGAAAATCTTTCCAAACCTAAAATTTCTTTTATATTATCCCGCCTCAAAGCAGCAGCCAATCAGGCATTCAATTTTCATTTTCAGGCCATTCACACAGGATTAAACACACATTTCCACTTTCATAATTTTGAAACCCAAGTATAATGCAGATCAGCCTACCTCACTCACAGACTTCAACTCTTCAGTGCGTGAGACAGTGCAACACTTTCGGCAAATAGCACCTACAAGAGTGGACATTTCACATCAAGATTAGTGAGTGGGATGTGAATAATTCACCAGAGTGCAAAACTATTGAAAATCTTTCCAAACCTAAAATTTCTTTTGTGTTAGTGTGGCATATGTATAGATCTGTGTGTATATACATTTGCATTCATCATTAACTCTCAAAACAAAAAATAAAACAGACCAATAATATGTTGTTGGTATATATATTTTTGAAAAAAGGTACATAATATTAAATTCTATGTATAAAACTAACCCCTATCATCCCTATTGTTACTGGAAGAAATAAATAAAATAAAACCGGAAACCCCTCCACCCAACAGGCACAATCCCCCTCCATCTCCTTCATTTGCCACTTCCTTTTACCCACCTCCCTTCTCCATCACATCTCCTTAACCCGCTCACATATCTTGGCCAGAGAAAGGGCATAACTCTCTAAGTGGCCCGCCCCACCCCTTCAGGGTGAGGAATGAAAACTTTTCATGATGATGATGATGCATTCCTCTTAGATCATGTGGAACCCATTTTGAGGTAGTTTTTTGCATCCCTAGTCTGTCTTTGAGGATGTGAAGCATACTTGAATGTGCCAGTTTGGGATCTTGGGCTAACTTATGAATTGTAGAGTTCTGATCCATCTGCACTAATGCAGACACAGTCTGCACAACTTCATCACTTACTGGCGTATGACCAGACCGAGGCCTGTCTGATACATTTTCATGTCATTCTCTGAAGACTCTTACCCACCTTGCCACTGTTCAGTAAGGTAATGCAGATGCACCAAAATCTCTATTGTTTTGATTATATGACATAAATGTAATATTCTATTTTTATCCAGCTCCTCTGCTGCTGCTGCTGCTTCAAAAACATTGCGACTGGATTCTGTGACCACACATTTGCAACTGCTCTGTTCCTGTAATCAGTGCACACATGCATGAAGGGAAAAGGGTGTGTTCATTTGCACAAAGGGAGGATAGACACTTAATATACCTGTGGTATAAACAATGCTGCCTAGCTCTGTTTCATAGCAGCACTACAGCATTTTTGCCACTATTAAAAAAAATCAACCTATATAGTAATCTAATGATACACCAGTGAAGACTCCTCACACTGAGAATATTTCCTCTATAAAAAAAAATAGAACTGCTTTCCAATCTCTGATAATTCCTTAATGTTACCTGATGTTACATTTATCATTAGGAATACTTAAAAGATAGAAATTCAGAAGCAAATCTTTGAACTAAAGAATTTGAAACTAACATGAAAGAACTGCCTTGAATAATAGGGAGATATGGATTCAGTCTGGAGTACTGGATGGATATACACTTCAACAGCAATTACAAAGTACAGTAAAGTTTTGATTATATGACATATATGGGACCTGAATGAGGTTGGATAACTGGTAAGACTGGATAATACAAAATAGTGAAAATGAGCAGGGTGATTGTTTGGAATGTAACATTTCATCTTTATGTAAGAAAACTACATTAATGCACAATAAACTAAATTGTGTTCTCAAGAGTAAATCCTGATGTACAATAGAATCTTCTTAATCCATCACTTTCGGGACTAAGGGCATGGTCAGATTACAAGAAAAGTCAGATTATCAGAGAAGCAATAGTATTAATTATACCTACTAACAAAAGTACAATAAAAAGAACATTGAATGCTGTAATAAATAGGCATATCTTAAACATTTAAGAATGAAAGAAGTTGGTGATGCACATCAGTCTGGCAAATGACATTCAATATTTTGCTGCTATAACCCTACATTTCCTTATCCACAAAATGTCCTTAGGCATGGAACAAGAATGCTGTTCAATTGTACAGAAGAGCTAAATAAAAAGCCTGCTTGGTATCTGTATGAGATACTTGACCAGGAGGAGTGTACATTTTATTATAATTTTTTTTTTTTCAATACTCTCAGCACTCTGGATAACAGTTGTAATGATCTAATTGTCACCTAATTCTTTTTCCTGTTGTGCAGACATCATTTTCAGAAAAACCTCATCAACATTGTTGGTTTAAACATCAACTTTCAAAATATGCAAATCTTGGGTGACTGCCTGTATATCTTCATCTTCATTTTGATAAATTTCGACTACCATCATTGTCCAAAGTTAACAACAGGACTTTTCATGTGCTGATGCTTTCATTTCTTTCCAAGACTCAGCAATTGTATGAACAGCATCCTTTATATGAAAAGATTTCATTGTCTGAAACAGGTTGCTGCCTTCTTCTCTAAAATAGATGCAACATATTTCCAGCAATGTCTCCTCTTTAGCCATTTAAATACCCCCTGATCCATAGGTTATATGAGAGAAGTGACTTTGGGTGGGAAAAAAAATCAAAAGGCACTACTTACAGTAAGTGTTTTGCTTTCAAATGTTGTTCAACTGCAAGCACAAACTGCTCAAAGAACCATGATTCAAAAAGGCCACTGTCCATCTAGGCTGGTTTTTTATGGTAATAATACACTGCAAAGGATGACACATTAATTTTCTTGAATGCCCTCTGTGTTTTTGATTTGCCAATTTCAACGAGCAGTAATTTATGACTACCATTAGCATTGCTGCAAGTAGTAAAAGACACTCTCTCCTTTGAAAGTTTTGTTCCTTTCACTGTGTCATTTCATGTGGCAAGAGTTCTTTGAGGAAGCATCTTATAGTTCAGGTCCAAATCATCAATGTTATACACTTGATCATATGTCATATACCTTAATAGATTTTTAAAAATTAAAAAAAATGCATTTGAAGTTACATCTTCAGTTGACAGCTTTTTTCCTGCAATCAGCACATTTCAAATTTCATTACTCTTTCTTTTCTTTCCAGTATGCAACCAGCCTTCACTCATAGTAAAATTATAATTTTCTTCTTCCAATATTTTTATTCAAAATAAGCACCTTTCCTCTGATAATGGAATCAGACAATGGAGTTCCTTTTCTTCTTTTCTGTGAAAACCACCCCCACAAAGCATGATCTAACAGTTCAGATTAAGGCTTTTTCAACATTAGATGATTTTTAAGTCTTTCCATCATTCTATGAGTTTCTAGTTCTTTCCTATTCTTTTTCCAGTATTTAATCATAGTAATGCCCACACCATCATTATGTGAAATTTTTTGTAGGCTTTCTCTAATCTTTCAAGAAATTTTAACTTCTCTTCTAAAGTTAGCATAATGTTTAACATGTTTTGGTTGGCACAATGTTATGAATATGCAAACTGAAAGCAAAGTTTTACTCTAAAACACAAAAATTATTCACATTGTTTATTGGTCAAGTATCACCAGCAAATTGAGTCAAAACTGTATTGTACGAAACAATTTAAGTGCCAACATACCTGCAACGCACAGTGCATGTCTCAACCTGTGTCATAACCAGATTATGTGGAGAATCAAACCATCAGAGGTCAGATTAACGGTGTGCTACTTTATTAACAACTTGACTAATTATGTCCACTTCAGGCTGATCAAAATCTGATAACTCCGAGCTCTCAAATTAATCTAGATATCTCCATTTCCTTGAATGTAATATCTGGGTAATGAAAATGGATATTTTGAATTTGGATTAACTCCCGAGATAGTGTTTCCTTTTACTCTATTTTGGTATACCATAGTCTTTCTCAAAACTTGTGCAATCACAACTTCATTGGTGTTTGTCACATTCCCTAATAAATCCTTCTGTATTTATCAGTTTTTGCTCTGATGATCCTCAGTCAATAAGAAATGGTGTTATTTTAAATTAGCTGTGATAAACCCCTTTCAACATGTAATAGAGAACTTAACATATCAGTATGTTAGTGAAATACTCAAAAGAAAACAAGTTATTTTACAGAATGAGATCCAGAAAAGATTTGTTTGGAAGTTTTGAGCAATTACCTGCAAAATCAAGCCAGTGTTGATACTGCTGTTGTCTTCGAAATATGTACATGTGGAGATCAATGTTATTTGAGGAAACAAAAGGTTCTAATTGTTTGTTCACGCCCTCCTCTTCTCCAATGGCAAAAATGTAGTGTCCTTCATCTCTTAATCTTTCTACTGTTCCTCTATACTTTTGATAATCAGAGATATAATCTGTGCCATTCCATAATAGAACTCCAAATATGAAACAATCACAATACTTAATGTTAACAGAAGGCAAGTATTATATTTCAGAAATAATAGACATTAAAAAAATGTACTAAGAACTCATTACAGGAGGCAGAGTAATTTTTTCTTTAAAACACAATAAGTTTCAAAATAAAACATGAATAAATAATTTGGAAAAGTGAACAAGTGCATTAAATTTGAAGTTTTAGCCAGTCACACTTTATTATTTTTATACATAACTGCCAAATATGACATAAATTTACATTAAGAAATTCATTAAGAGACACTAAAATATGGGAGAGTACACATCATATTCTCTTCCCTCCTTTATTCAACTTACATTCAGAGAAAATATAGAAAGAGGCTTTTGAAGATTCAGAAACAGCACTCAACACCTTCACCATCATCATCTCTGCGAATAAGGACAGCTCCGATCTACGATAACTCCCCGAAGACACTCTTCATCATTTTTGTTGCCAGCCGGGTGACTCCACATCTTTAATACAGCTCCCAGCCGGACCCAACAAAGCATATAGCTGCTTCCACGATTGGAAAGTCAGCTCCCCATTATCATGTCTGTGTACCATTTCGCCCTTACCATCACCACCACCACAACCACCACCACATCTGCACAACCCATCCTTTCGTTCCTTTCACTACTATATCTCTATCTCATCCTTCCCCAATTATGTCATCGTCCCTCCCTATCGCTGACACCCCTGACAGACCCAGTCTTCTGTACATACCCCCCGCTACCTTACACCTCAGCGACCTGAAGAAGAAGAAGAAGAAGCCTCTGCTACGCCTGCCACTACATCAGCAACCGCTGCACCATCACCGTCGACACCACCGCCACCAACAACAACAACATCTCAGGCCATGTACAGCTGTGTCATTCGCGGTGTGATCCCGCCATCTCTGACCGTGAAATACTCAGTGAACTCCATGCAGAAGGCGTTCCTGCCTGAAGAACATTCAGGATCCAGAACGTCTATGGTCCAACATACTTGGTCCACCTCCATCTACCTACAGAAGATGACATCCAGCGCCTCATCAGCACAGGAGCGTACATATACCGCCAGCTACATCAAGTGGAACCCTCTCGATCCCCTCTGCTACCTCTCCCTAGCCATCCCGTCAACAATACACGTCGTCGCCGCCCCCGGCCAGCCCCTCCTCCATACCAACATCGTCAACCCATCCGTTCACCACTTCCAACACTTGATATCATCAGACTCCTCACGATCTCCTTATGCAACATCAGCGCAACCCTCCACCTCCTCACTCTTCCTTCCAAAAAAGAGCACTTTAGTATAACTCTCCACTCCTTCCACACATCCCCCGTAATTTCCATCTCCGTTGCCAAGCCCTAATAAAGGATATCTTCCTTTTCCCATCTCCTTATTCTCACATTTCTCCCCAACCCCGTCATCTCTCCTGGCCAGAGAGAGGGCGTTACCCTCTAGATGGCCCGCCCCACCCCTTCAGGATGGGGAATGAAAGCATTAGAAGTAAGTATGATTCAGAAACAAGTTCAAAGATCAATGGTCTTATAATCACATAAATACAGTAGTCAAGAGGTATTATAGAGCTGCGGGCACTGAAATCTTGACTGACTATATATAGGTGAAGAAAGCAATGTTTATGGACCTTACAGTCATATCTGGTGTAGCTTTTGACAGTGATCTCAAAGTACTGTAGTGGTAGCAAAGCTGAAAGTAGATGGAATTGTACAAGAAAGCAAAGAAGAAGAGTGTGAAAAGTGAAAATTAAGCTCATACCAAAAGAGTTTGTGCAGGAATTATTACAACTAATTCCAGTAACAGAAACTAGAAAATTTTGAAGAAATTTAAGAGTGCATTTGTTAGTAATGCAGAAAGAGTACATGAATAACATTAGGGTAAGACATAAAGACATATTATGGTACAATAACAAAGTGAAAGACAAAGATCAGGAAATTAAGAACCTGTGTAGGAAATAGAAAATAACTAAGACTGAAGATAGTAGTAGGAAGTACTCTAAAACAAGAAGACTAGATAAGAAATAGGTTTCGGAAGAAAAGCTCAGAACTATTCACAGGAATTACGAAATTATTTCAGCAATGAATTTCCAATTTCTTTGAAATCATTTAAGAAAAGGCTAGGAAGACAACAGATAGGGAATCTGCCACCTGGGCGACTGCCCTAAATGCAGTAGTGACTGATTGATTGAACAATGATAGATGAGAAGTAGTAAAGGGAGAAAGAAGTGGAAAGGAATTTTATCTAACAACATTTGGATAATAAAAATAATAATAATAATAACACTGTCCTGTGATGGTTTCTTTACCGCCATCCTGTATTGCTTATTTTATTAATTCGATGTCCTTCAGTCATCGAGTAATCCTGTATTGTCATGCTCAGAGTGAAGAGCCGGCAACTATGTACAACATAGCTGGCAATGTACGGTTTTGGCTGATTGATGTCATTCTCTTATTGTGCTTCATCCACGACAGTCCGAGTTGTGTTTCGCTTGCTAGTGAAAACAGATTTTTTTCTTCATAAGCATTCTATATGTGAGTGACGTACTGTGTTAATATTTTTATTGAACTTACATCTATCAACATGCCATGGCGTAGTTGCAAAAAAAATCCAGATATATTCTGCTATGTATGTGGAAGTTTCGTACTGATGAGGCAGCGGCGCAATATAACCGAGTTTGTGAGAAAGGCCTACTATGCCTACTTTGGCTTGAAACTTGGAGACCAAGACAGCCGTGGGCACCACATAAGGCTTGTAGAACCTGTATAAAGCAGTTACGGTAATGGGTGAGCGGTAAGCAAACTGTGTTGCCATTCTGTATTCCAATGGTGTGGCGAGAACCCCAAGACCACAGTACTCACTGCTACTTCTGTTCTGTGAATGTGAAGGGATTTAACAGCAGCAACAAAGGTGACATTGTGTATCCAAGCAATATTCGATCTGCAATTTTACCCGTTCCTCATGGCCCTGATGCACCAGTACCACAGCGTCCAGAACATTTACAGGATTGTCCCTCTTCTCAATCTCATGCAGAAATGGCAGCCACTAACTCTGACAGTGATTTCTCCCCTGAATGTGTTGAAAAAGAACTGAAACTGTTTGAACAAAGTGCATTAAATGACTTCTTTCTAGTTCTTGGCCTTACAAAGAAATCTGCCAAGTTACTTGGATCTAGACTTCGTGAAAGGAACATGTTGGCACCAGGCACGACGTACTATTGGTACAGACATCACAAACAAGAATTTACACCCTTCTTTTCTGAAGAGGGAGCCTTGGTTTACTGCAACAACATTTCAGATGTTATCTTAAAACTAGGAGCACCAGACTATGACCCTATTGACTGGAGACGTTTCATCGATGCCTCCAAGCATAGTTTGAAGTGCATCCTTCTTCACAATGAAAACAAACTTGCATCCATTCCCATTGCACTTTCAGTTATTATGCGAGAAACATATGGAAATCTTGAAATGTTGTTGGGTAAACTGAAGTACCAGGAACACAAGTAGCAAGGCTGTGATGATTTCAAAGTGATAGGTATTCTGTTAGGTTTACAAGGAGGTTGCACAAAGCACCCCTGCTTTCTGTGTGAGTGGGACAGTCAAGCAAGGTTACATCACTGGACTCACAAAAATGGCCTGTAGGTCAAAAAACTTAAAACAAGAAAAGAGCAAAATACTATTACCTCCACTTCATATCAAACTAGGGCTTATGAAGCAATTTGTTAAGGCCCTAAACAATGAAGGTGAATGCTTTCAGTACCTGTGTCATCGATTTCCAGACATCAGTAATTCCAAAATCAAGGAGGGTATTTTCACAGGTCCAGATATCAGAAAACTTCTTTCTGATGCTAATTTTGAAGGTGTTATGTGCGCTGCAGGGCAATCGGCATGGACAGCATTTTGGAATGTGGTCAAAAACTTTCTTGGAAACAAAAAGGATTCAGACTACAAACAAATGGTGGATAGATTGCTTGTTTCTTTCCAAGATTTAGGCTGCAAAATGAGCTTGAAAGTGCACATGTTGCATTCACATCTGGACTATTTCCCTGAGAACCTAAGAATGCTGAGCAAAGAGCAAGGAGAAGATTTCATCAGGATCTACACAAAATGGAATGCAGATATCGAGGGAAATGGAACAAAAACATGCTGGCAGATTACTGCTGGTTACTAAAGAAAGAAGGTCCAACCACTCCTCACACACGAAAAGCAAGGCGAAGATGTTCCTTATACTAAGGTAGGACATTATAAAATTGAAACCATAGACTTTCCATTCTCAGTATGTTGTGAGGCTTAATGCATGGTAAATGTTGGTCCATTTGCCTGTGTTTCTCTACAGATCTGTTAACACAATACACTACATATTTTATATTATGTTCATAAGTATACCAGTGTAAGATAGGAGTGTTCATATGGGTGAAAATAATAAGAAGCGTTCTTTACATGTGATAACAGTAATCTTGCATGTGCGCGGGCTGCATATTTATCAAATTTTCATTTTGAATTTGAACAAAATCCTGATGTGATAGGGGAAAACTGACTTCAGTTCCGGAATCAGCATGCCCGAAATATAAAAGATCACTATGTAAACTTCATGCAATGATCGGAAAGTTTGAATTTGCAGGTCAGTGTAGTAATAATAATAATAATAATAATAATAATAATAATAATAATAATAATAATAATAATAATAATTTTTTACGAGGGACTGTGGAGAATCTTCAAAAGACACTTGTGAAGGGTCCGCACTCCACAAGTGCGTGGGATTCTTACCCACTAAAAACCACACACCCTTTTCCCACGATGTTTATCATCACCCCGGAACTGCTCTTGTATTACTTCAGGGTGATGTCGTGTTTACTTAGTCTTTCGGACTTCTTCTTTCCTTCATTTCTCCTAAACAAAAAATCATTCGTATGCTTCCAAATCCCTCTTTTTCTGATGAAGGACATCCTCCACATACACTGCCACACGTTCCCAGGATTCCTGGTTTTGTAGCATCACAGAAATAATATTATCTGGTGTCAGTTCTCCCAGTTCAGTTTCCACACATCTTCTCTTTATCATCCAATGGCCACACACAAAGAAGGTGTGAAGTACATCATCGATGTCGTCACAGTATATGCATGCTGCATCACTCACTCCGCCCACTCTATGCAGGAATTTCTGGAAATATCCATGTCCTGTTAGAATCTGTGTGAGGTAGTAGTTAACTTCACCATGAACACTTTCAACCCAGATATCCAAGCGTGGTATCAGTCGCTTGGTCCATTTACCCTGAGGGTCACTTTCCCATCTGAGTTGCCATCACCTCATCTGTTGACTGAAGGCATGCTTCTTTGCACATTTCTTTCCCAGCTCTCCTTGAGTAAGCCAGATTTCTTGTCGCTCCAATGCAAGTAGATCTATTGGGGCCATTGCTGCTACCATGAGGATGGCAGGTTCAGAAACGTGCGGTATGCACATGCAATACGTAAAGCTACTCTCCGTTATACAGAAGCTATCCTCCGATACCAAGCAAATCTCAAGGATTCAGCTCAGATTTCAGAGCCATACAGGAGCACTGACTGAACCATTGACACAAGAAGGCATCGTTTACTGGATTTCGGACCTTTAATATTTCCCATCAGTCTACTAATTGCAGTCATGTATTTTACTGCCTTATCTGTCATTCTCTGAATATGATTCCAGAATGTGAGCTTAGAGTCAAGTGTCACTCCTAGATATTTTGTGCTCGTAGACGTTTCAATCACTAACTCTCCGACAGTCATTGGCACAAGAGTCTCAATCCTTTTTCTCATCAGAAGAATTATCTCCATTTTGTGTTCTGCTAGTGTTAGCCTGTGACTCATCATCCATTTTTTAATGCACCGCATCACCTGGTTCAGTTTGATTTGAGCCATCTCAACATTACGAACCACTATCAAGGCAGCCACATCATTAGCATAGCCCACAAGCTTCGTATCCTCTTGCATCTCCAAACGTAACAAGCCATCATACATGATGTTCCAAAAATCTGGGCCAAGGATCGATCCCTGTGCTGCACCAGCCGTCAGTCGTTTTGTCCTTTGTCCATCTTCCGTATCATAAAGCAGAGTGCGATCCTTGAAGTAGTCTCTCATTATGCGCATAAGATATTCCAACATGTCGCTCCACCTTGCCGAATTGAAGGCATTCTTCACATCCAGGGTCACAAGAAGTGTCAATTTATGGGAATGATGATTGCCGATTGCCCGTCTGTGCTCTTTCTGCTGTATTCACACCTCCCACACTGCATCCAATCTTCAAGTGCCCTCTCCAAAATCCATGTTGGTGAACAGATTAAATCCCCTGATACTGAACTGCTGAGAGAATTCTGGGCTGCAGAAGTTTTCTCCAGGCCTTTTCCAGCTGTGTCCAACATACATAAAGGTCTATAACCACCAGGTTTTCCTTTGCTGATCAAAACCAATCAAACAATTTTCTATCGGGGACTAAAAACACCTGCTTGCAGGCAATGATTGTACATATTCAGCAACAGTTCTGGACAGAGTTCTGATATTATCCTTAGCATTTCTGCAGGTATACCATCTGGTCCTGGAGTCTTCTTGTTTCTAAGAGAGCTAATAGCTCTATTCAGCTCTTCTACTGTGAAGAGGAGTATATCATCCAATTCTTTTTGATCTCACAGTCAATCCTCTCTGGATGGTCGGGGGATAGTGTATCCATAATTTCATTAATGGTTTATGGATCCATGCTCAAGGTAGAAAATGTCCCGAGTTTCTTCATTACCGTGTCCGGGGAGCCATCTAGTGACGAATGAATGTATTATTTCCACTTCTGTTGGTAACGTCTAAATTCAAACCTCATTGTTTTAGAAGCCTTTCTTGTGGAGAGTCAAGATTTTCTTCTGATGACGCAGAGCAAAGTTCTCTGCGAAACTAAAGAATTTCACCTTATTTTATTGACATGGCATAAGACCAAAAGCCTATATCATGTCTATAAGTATGGGCCGTGAAAGCATCAATGGCAACATTAAAAACCTCTGTGGGGAGGATACTTGTAAGAAGGCCTCAAAATTCAGCAAATTAAGGAGGAAGAAGTCTATTCTTCTTTCTTCTTTATGCTTTTTGCTGAGATGCAGGGACCATAACATCATTCCCAACTGTGTGAAGCTGAAGCACATGTTATATACTTCGAAGGCCAGGAGAATATATCAACATGCTAGCAAGGCTTTTGTGATCGAGGGAGTGCATTACACTCGTAAGGAACTGGACCCAGTCTCCTGAGAGTTGTTTCGTTTACACCCGCTGTTAAGCAACACTCTCTCGTATGAATTGTGGTTGTCTTTCAATCACATTACTGCTATACAGGCTGAACGCAAATTCAACCAGGTGTCATTCAGACAGAAATCTAAGTTCCTCCAACTAGCTCAGAAACAGGTGGTCTCTCGCACGAATCCGGATGCTAGAAAAACTGTTGTCAATCTTTCCAAGAAATCGTTGGATGAGAACCAAACAACAGTTCTAGTTAGGGGTCTTAATTTTGCTGTCACTCTCTCTAAAATTCCCACTGAGGGGTTAATTACTTCCGTTGAGGCAGCTATCCACAAACTACCTACGGATGAGGCTGATGAGTCAAGACAAAAATGTGTGAGACCCAATTTAACAAGAGGCGAGAGGAGACCTCTAAAGGAACTTAGAGATGATTCCGAACTGACCATTCTCTCAGCTGATAAGGGTAATACAATGGTGGTTATGGACACTGGCAAATATAAGAATAAGATCTTGGCTATATTGTCAGAGCCTGTTTACAGAGTGAGCTCACGTGACCCTACCTCTCGTGTGTCCAACGCCACCATGAAGCTCTTAAGGCAACAATTCCAAAAGAGGAGGCTAAACATCTGTGTCCGGGGGATGCATTGCCACCTAGATTATATGGATTTCCTAAGATCCATAAAAAAGATGTTCCCCTCAGACCTATTTTTAGTGTGATAGATTCTCCTACATATGCTCTGGCTAAATACCTAAGAAAATCGCTTCAGCCACACTTAGGACGTACTGAATCATACATCAGGGACTCTCAGTATTTCGTCAACAAGCTGTCAACCATAACCCTTCAACCTAATGCACTTTTGGTGAGTTTTGATGTGGAGTCCTTGTTCACTAAAGTGCCGATTGACTCAGTCATGTCTCTCATTGAACACCTGTTCCCTAAGGACATTACTAAGCTATTTTACCACTGCATGACTTCCAGCTATTTCTTGTGGGGTGGAAATATTTACAAACAGACGGACGGAGTGGCTATGGGAAGTCCACTTTCACCCATAGTGGCTAATTTCTTTATGGAGCATTTTGAGGAGGAGGTTATTGCTTTGGCGCCCGTCAAACCTATGATATAGCGGAAGTATGTTGATGATACATTTGAGATCTGGACAGAAGGTCCTGAGAAACTTCATCTATTTCTAAACAACCTACATCAGCAACATCCTTCAATTAAATTCACTATGGAGATGGAGTTGGATGGATGCCTTCCTTTCTTGGATGTTCTAATAAGAAAGAAACCAGATGGCTCCTTAGGACATACTGTCTATTGTAAGCCTACCCATACAAATGGCTATCTTCATGCAGATTCTCACCACCATCCAGCACAAAAACAAGGCATTCTCACGACACTCACCAAGAGGGCAAGACGAATTTGTGAGTCATCAAATATCCAGGTGGAGATGTACACACTCAAAGTCACGTTCAAGGGTAATGGTTACAGCGATTTGCAGATTCATAGAGCCCTGCATCCCAGAGAAATAACCAAGCAAAGCTCAAAGAAGGAAGAAGTGAAGGAAACTGCCTACCTGCCTTACATTCATAACACCACAGATCAAATTGCCAAGGTCCTCCGCAAACACAGTATAAAAACCATGTTTGGCACCATCACTAAAATTGCTCACAGTTTGGATAAAACCAAGGACAAATTGTCCCCACTTTTACATCCTGGGGTATATGAAATTCCCTGTACTTGCTGTAAGGTATACATTGGCCAAACATGCCGGTCCATTGGTACTCCTATCGAGGAACATCTCAACTAGCCAGACAAATCAGCAATAGCTAAGCACGCTGTATCGTCGGATCATGATGTCATGTTCCAAGATGCTCGAGCTTCTACTCACACTAGACACTACAGGTCCAGGATTATACGAGAAGCTGTGGAAATACATAGAAATCCTAACAATTTCAACAGGGACACTGGCTTAAGCAGGGAGCTCAGTAAACACTAGCTCACTCTCAGGTGGGGAGCGATTTCTCTGATTGAAGAAAATATTTAATTACTTGATTAAAAACAATCTTAGACTAAAATGAACTATTGAAGGACCAAAAGAGAAATATTTACTTGAATATAATGTATTTAATTGTTGAAAAATTTGATTATTTTAATTTTTCAATACTTTGTGCAAAAACGTACTAAGTGCTTTCACACTGTGAAATCGAGATTGCTTCTTCCTAACAGCAAAGCTCTGGTTTTTGTTTATACAGTAACTTTCACCTGAATATTTTAGGCAGTTTACTATCAATCTCTGCCTGTAAATAAATGTTTCTGTATATGTAAATTGTAGATTTACAAAGTTTACATGTACTTGAAAGATATACAATGGAATAAATTAAAATACTCATGAAATTTTCTGTTATGTTGGTTAGCGCTTTCGAGGGATCAAGTTTATATAGCCTCCCTACAATTCATAAGTGACATAAACGGACTATATTACACTACAATACAGGTAATATTTACAGTTTTACAGTTTTCACAGTGTTATGTCTTTTACAGCTGTTCATTATGATACACACGGAAGCAGATCATGTTATATAACCTGTCTCGCCTTCGCATAATTTATATAATTCCATTCCGAAACGCGATCGTTTTCTTATTATGTAAACTTTCCACCCTAGCCACCCTTTCCATGGCAAGAGGTTCTCATCAACTGACATTTTGCCATCAGGGGTATAAGCTTCCAAAAAGTTTGCTAACAGGTGGTGAAATACTGGATTTATCTCGTATATTTTGGGAAGAAGTTGTGCATTATTCACCTCATTGTCAGAGATATGTAAAAAGCTGTGGAGGAAAATCTAATAATAATAATAATAATAATAATAATAATAATAATAATAATAATAATAATAATAATAATAATAATAATGTTATTGGCTTCACATCCCACTAACTACTTTTACGGTTTTCGGAGACACTGAGGTGCTGGAATTTAGTCCCGCAGGAGTTCTTTTGCATGCCAGTAAATCTACTGACAAGAGGCCGACGTATTTGAGCACCTGCAAATACCACCGGTCTGAGCCAGAATCCAACCTGCCAAGTTGGGGTCAGGAGGCCGGCCAGGCCACTCAATCTGGTGAGAAAAAAATCTCTTCTGTGTCATCAGCTCATAGAAAATAGGCATAGTGAACAAGCGATTGCGAGAAATAGTGTCCTAATTTAGGTTTCTGTACAATCCCCTGCGGCAACAGAATGGCCATAAGAAGCTTTATTTCGTCCTAATTTGCCCGTACATGGTCTTGATCTTCATTCCTTCCTTTCATCTTACTAAACTGGGTTTTATGTGCGTTTTCCTGCTCGGCATCTTTTGTCTGTTCAGCTATGTTTTGGCATATCTCGTCATTAAAAAGTTATTAAAATATTTTGCTCAGCTTTGTTTTCCCTAAAAACACTCTCTTTACATCATGGTGGAAATTTATCAAAGCAGGAATTTCTTTGTCCATTTTCAGTATAAGTTGACCAAGAACTTGCAATGGTTGGATTGTAATCAGTATTATCATCACAACTGTCACTGTCATGATCGCTGCTTGAACTGGAATCGAACACATGTTGTCTCTATTGCGACTGCTGAACATTCGCATCAGCTACGCCCAAACACTGTATATTCAAGCCTGTAGTACTTATTCCAGGTAATTTCCTGTCACTTACGAATTCCCCTTCGGCAGAACTTACTTCACTAATATCACAATTCTCGCCACTAAATTCCAACATTTCGTTTATCATGACCCGTAAATCATCTTCCTCCAACAGTGGGGGCCGGTAATTCGTTATAGATATTTTAGCGGAAAAATGTAAGAAAAAGGATCGAATAGAACCCTAGTCTCAGCAGTTTGGACAGAAATAATGAAATATGACTATTATGGATGCGTACGATAATAAAATGTTGTGTAACTCATGATAAACACACACCCAGTCGTGAAAGAAGGACTCAAGACTGGTGATAATAAATCAGGTCACAGTTCTAAAATGTCATCAGGGAAGTCTGTTCAGTGTCATAATCTCTAGAAATTCCATCTCCAGCAATATTATTACATCCAAGGGATGATTAGGCGATGAGCTAAAGCTTCAGCGTGGAGCTATTAGGCCTTAGGTCGTTCTTGCCCGGACTCAGCTGCGTTCTTTATGTTGCAACTCATGGATGACACATTGGTATTGGGAGAACATAGTTGAAAAAATTCACATCAGAGGGCAGACTCATCCAGAATACGCTGCTGAAAAGGAAATAAACCTCTGCAGGCAGGCAACTGAGCCGCGGATCTCGCCGCATCGCCCACCGAATGGGTTAAGTAATACCTGGTTGCCAGCCATTAAGGATTTACGTAGGTAGTTCCCTTCCCTGTCCCTTCACTATTGTTATTTCGTTTCGGTGTTTACCAAGTTCGTATGTTCCCCATCGCCAGATGTTTCATTCCAGGCTTGTGTCAATGTCATACCTTCATATGTGCATACACCTGTTTTGTTATGCAACCCTCTCAGACTGATTCTAATGGTTCCATCAGCTTCTGCTTCAAACGCTCGTGCTGTACCATATCTGGGGAGCCATTTGGTGATGAATGAATGTACCATTTCCACTTCTATTGGTTAACATCTAAATTCAAACCTCAATGTTTTAGAAGCCTTTCTCGTGGACAGTTGAGATTTTCTTCTCATGACGCAGAGCAAAGTTCTCTGTGAAACCTAAAGAATTTCACCTTACTTTCTTGACACAGCATAAGCCCAAAAGCCTATATCATGTCTATAAGTACGGGTCGTGAAAGCATCAATGGCAACATTTTCATTGTTGGTATAGGATTTATATCAGGGCATGAAATTCTGTCCATGTCAGGGGAGTGTCTGCATCTTAGAGGTGTCTGTAAGGAGAGGTTTCACCGTACTGTTTTAGTCCATGCATTTTACCTACAGTTTCTCCGACTCCATATTGGAGGAGTGAGCGCCCTGGACCACGTACCTGAAATGCTCCTTTAACACATAGGGAAGTGCAATTTTCTGGTGAATCATTAGTTATGAAAAATATACATATGTGTATTTGTAAAGGATATGTAATGTGATATTCAGCACGTATGCTCCTTTTCTTTTATAAGTTCTTACCCATTGTTTTGGTTTTTATCAGATAAAGCATGCACCACAAAAAAAAAGTGTTTTTAATGCTAGTTAATGATAAGAAGAAAATGGAAATAAACTTCATTTTCTTGGAAACTGAATTCAAATAACACATGGTAGGCTCAGATTTTTAAATAAGACTTATCATTTTGATAGTGTATTCAGTTTTATGGATCTCAGATGTACAATATGCTCTGGCTTGCTTCACATCGTTCTTCACTGCACAGCCCCTCTTAATAGATTACATGATAGTCAGCACCTTATATATTAACTGAAGGTACCAGCTATAAGGTTGCTAAATTTGAACTTTATCAATCAAGTAGCTTTTACTTGAAGGAAAGACAAGCAACAAACCAACATTCAGATTTATATTAGTCAAGGTAAGGATTTTTAAGTTACATATGGGCATCCATTTTCTTGTATACAAAATCATCAACTTTATGTTCTCTCATCCACCATACTCAACAGATAGAACTATGACATGGGATGGTTGTTAGTAAATAAGAAAAATTTGTAGTTAAAATCATTGCACTGTCATCTTTGGCAGTTGGATTATTGAAACTTGACACTCCCTTATCCATAATACACTCACCTATAATACAGCACTGCTTCTTATCCTTGTGGAGTGTACTGTGCACTAACTTCAAACCCATGGCTATATCTACATCTTTTGTCTCTCTTTCCTCAGCCTCCAGTTCTTGTACCAGGAGCTGCATTTGACATGCATCTGTCTCCTTCATAGGTATCATCACTTCATTTCCTGCATATGAGATCATACCTGCAGGGAAGTCCTGATTTAATCTAGAGAGGAAAATATACAAAGCTCAGTGTACGGTTGTGTAATTTGTTAGAAGCATTAAAAATAATACCAATATGTTAGTGTTATGAAACTTACGATATAGGGATCATTTTGATCTCATCTGATATTGCTTTCGTAAGTGTATGTCAATAGAGTTTTCATTAATACAATTCATAAATAATCCAGTACAAAAGGCAGACGTTCAGAGATATCCAGCAGAGTTCTCTCTCATATGTCAGAATAGCCTTGACAATGGTGGAAACATAGCTGAATGTGCAAGTTTAGGAACATGGAAATATACGCAGTATGCAGATATAACTCAAATATTTATTGGGGAGAGGACTTAGGAAACAAACTTGACTACTGACATTAGTCAGCAGATAATGGAGGAACAATATAAAAAGGAGGAACATCTTGAGATTGCCTGGGCATTGGTGAAAAGCATTCTGGCTATTCCGCTCAAGAATCTGAAAATGGAAATTCAGGGTGGTTTACGAAGATTGGAAGAAGTTCTCAATGCTGGAGCAACATGCAGGACATTCTGGAAGAGAGCTAGGGAAAAATCTACAACAGGAATCAACTGCTATAGAGATGGATGAATTGCCTTTGACACCATTAGTGACAAATGAAGAGGGGAAGGACAAGGAGAAATGGGTAAAGGTTCTGTCCAAGAAGGATAAGAAGAGGGAAGTGAAGAAAGATAAAGAAATTCAACCTATAATAGCTGGAGTTGATCCTGCAGAGTGGAAGTCACTGATAGTAGGGAAAACCAAGATAAAAATATTCATTTAAAATCAAGGGGTCATTCAGAAGCTGTTCTTATCAAGCCAACAAATGGCAAGACCTTTGCAAATGTTTTGAAGGGTATTCAGAGTAAAACAAAACTGGAAGACATTGGAGTGAGCTTTCATCTATTCGCAAAACACAAGCTGGGGCGATTCTTCTCAAGTTCAATAAAGCCACACAAAATAAGAACAGGAACAATTTTAATAAATCTCTGAGAGATGTCCTTGGATGAGATGGTGACATGAAGGCTTTTATTCCCTGTACTACCTAGGAAATTTGGGACATGGACAGTGTCACCACTGTTTTAGATGTAGAGGAAGCTGTAAGATGGAATCTTGGGAGTTTCAAAAGAGAACTGAAAGTCTCAATTACAAATCCAAGCAGCGGAGGGTAGAAACTTGCCATTATGGTATAGAGATAGAAGAAAAAGAGGCTCAGAAACTCTTGGAGATAGGTAAAATTGATACAGGACAGCTATATTATAGAATTCAAAAAAGGATTATGGTATGCCATTGCTTTCGATATCTATCATATGGGCAACATGCACAAAACTGCAAAGGTGCGGATAGAAGCGAGCTTTGTTTTAAGTGTGGAGAAGCTGGACACAGGACTGCAGGTTGCAAAGTAAAGCTGCAATGATAATTTGTTGAAGAAGCTAAACAAAATCATGTTTCTGGTTCAGGAGCATGCATAGTGTTTCATGAAGCTCTTGAAAAGGCTAAAATAAGTGGTGAATAATGCAGAGTATTCAGGCAAAGATACACAGGAGCTGAACTTCCAATGATCTTTTGATGCAGATGACCTGTGAGATAAAAGTGGATATTTTTCTCCTCAGTAAACAATATTGTCAAAAACTGACCCATTAAGACTAAAATAACAGCTCACCAAAGTGTATCTACCAATACAGACCCCAACAAATCCATCTCCGCATCCTTGATTTGTTACTTGAAATTTATCTAGATTTGGTATCCAAATAGCAGCTGTCCCAAGATTATCCATGAACCAAGACAGGGACCATCCAGTGACTGATTGAGGAATATACGGACAGTGATCCCCATAAAACTCATAACTCTACAGCTAAATATTGTATCGTGTAAACCAACAAAGTGGAATATATATAGTATGCACAAAGATTGTTGGTGTTTTTAAAGAATGAAATGAAGAGTATAACAGAACAATGTTATGTTTACAAGGGAAATGAAGCAGCTAAGAAATGTGTTAAACTCTACATGCAGCTCATTCAGAGAGCATGTGATTTGTGCATGATCCAAAATACACCATGAAACAGAAAACGTTCAGCATATTGGTGAACCAAAGAAATTGCTAAACTGAGAAGAAGTTATCTGCGACTTAGACAAGAGGGTACAGAGAGCGCAAGTTGGTCAAGAAGATACTTCACTCACAGCGAAGTTTAAGTCAGTGAAGAAAGAACTTAGATATGCAGTTAAAAGAAGTAAAGTTAACAAATGATGGAAAGTGGCTAAGGAAGTGGATGATGACCCATGGGAATTAGGTTACAAGATCATTGTGAAGAAACTTCAGAATTTCTCAAATCCAGTTATGAACTCACTAGTGAATACACTATTCCCAGATCATCCTGAGAGGATTGATGACATTGACAAAAAGGACATAGATGATATACCACTTTTTTCATTAGAAGAATTGGCAAGAGCAATTCCCTTCAAAATAAAAAGGCTCCATGACTAGATGGTATTCCAGCAGAGATACTAAAGATGGTAACAGAATTCTGTCCACAGCTGCTGCTGAAAATGTACAACTGCCTGATGTCGGTAGGGTTTGATGTTCACTCAACTAGTTGTAATAAGCAAAGGGAAATTTGGGGTCTATAGGCCTTTATGTACACTGAATTCTGCTGAACAAGGCTTAGAGAAACTTCTGCAGCCAAGAACACTCTCAGCAGTCCAATTAGCTGGGGATCTATCTGATCATCAACATGGTTTTCGAGGAGAGCATTCAACAATCAATGCAGTGCGAGAAGTGGTGAACACTGCGGAATGTGCTTAACTGAGTAAACATCATTCTCGAAAAGTGACACATCTTGCGACCTTGGATGTTAAGAACACTTTCAATTCGGCAAGGTGGAATGACATGTTGGACGCACTTCAAGAAACCTTCAAACTACCAGAGCATAATGAGAAACTATTTGATAGATCGTACTCTATCATATTATACAGAAGATGATCAGAGAACGAAAACAGCTCACAGCTGGTGTAGCAGAAGGGTCTATCCCTGGCCCAAATCTTTGGAACATCATGTTTGATGGCTTGTTGCAGCTGGAGATTGTAATGTTAGAGAAAAAGAATAATAATATGGAGATATCACGCAAACAGCTCAAGGAAGCATGTGAATATCCAGAGGTTCTGAGGTAAGTATATAAAAATGAGAATCTTAAACCAAGATTGGTAACAAGTATTTTCAACCAGCAAAATACAAATTACAAAAAGAAGGAGGACCGACAAGTTGCAAAGAGTGAATAACAACACGCTGATTTTAATGCTTTAAAAGGCGAGAGAACACTGACCATAAGGAGCCACAAGAAGTTAGATAACAAACCAGAATTAAACATCAAAAACACAATTTAAAACACCATTAATTTACGTTACCCACAGTTATGTTTTGTTCACATTTTTAAAATTATTATCCTGGCATGTTAGTCTTAAGAGATTATTAACATTCATATATTATATTATATATGGTTAGAAAGGTCACAAACCTTGACCTAAAGATTGTCTACAGGCTGAAGACGCCCAAATTATGGGTGAAACATGTACCTGATAAGTCTACATAAATTCATGTAGATTCAAACCACATTAAACGTGGAAAGTATTGAATAGCTGATTTTATTAAATTATCCTTGAGATTTTATGCCTAGCGTCATCTTCAGTACGGAACAATAATGAGAGTTGTTACTTGTAATATATATAACTTTTCTAAGAAATCAAGTTATTTACTGCACTCAGCGGAAAGTTATTGGCTGTATGGTCTGCCGCAATAACAAACTAAATTTAATCAGCAAGACACACTTAGATACTTGATTAGGAAAAATAGGTGATGCTAGGAGAACCTGTCACAGGTTTCCAAAATTCATGAGAGGTTTCATATTTTCCCTAACTCAGCTGCATCTGGATAACGGAGATGATGATGATGATGATGGTGATGATTGGCCCTTGCTAGTGAGATGTAGTGTTTACACTCCACTATGTCTTCTGGTATGGGCTAGAGCAATTTGTTACTTCCATTGACCTGTCTCAGTCTGATCCTTGGCTTTGACAATATGAAAGTGACCGAGGTATGAGCGATGCTAGTAATACCATGTTTTATGCAGCCAGTCCCTGCTATGAATGGTGTGAAAATATCACTCATAGGGTTGGATGGTGCATACATTTCAGTGGGCTTGGCAGGCTAATATGCAATAGCAACTTCTGGCTTGGTGAGGAAAGCATCAGGAAACTACCTCACTACTCATTTCCCTAGTACGTCTCTTCAGTGCTAGGCTATCTATGATTGCTTTTGGTGGAACTGCAGAGGATCAAACTAGCCTTTGGCTGAATACCCAACATACAGATGGTGATGATAGTGGATAAATTCTGATGTAAATTAATGTATTGCTATAGTAATACATTAAAAAATTATAATACACATTTGAGATTAGTCAAAACATTTCAGTTCTAAAGTACTAACCTCTAGTGCAGAGATACAAAAGAACAAACCAAACCATACCTGCTTCCAAGTGTCAGTTAGAGACTACTAAATGTAATGCAGAAAATGAAAAGGGACCATTTGTCGAAATTATTCTAGTTTCAATACTCAATGGATTATTTAAAATTGCAGTTACGGTGGTGAATTTCCAAATGAAAGAAAACAGAAAATTTTGTCATACTTACGGAACTGTAAGGATGAAGGCCTGTAAAAACTCTGAAGTAATCTGAAATTTATCTGCATTACCATTTACTAAAAATAAAATGCAGTCTGGTCTTTTCTTAGAAGAATATATTTTCTGAAGGGTTCCTTCAAAATGACTGATCAGCTTGTCTTCAGCTGTGCAAAAGGAAAAAGAGCATGTACTAATAAATATTTTGTACATATGATCAGCTATTTCACAGAATATCATATTTACACACAGTACACATCCCTATTTAGGACACCATTCTTTTTTTTCTCTGAAGGAAAGTATACATACAGTAATTTTAACAGAAAAATCCTAACTCCTTAGCTATAATTTAATTGTGATGATTGTTGGGCCTAACATCAAAGTTTTCAGCCCCTGCTATAATTAGAATCAATTCAGGAGTGATGGTAAATCTATCATCAAGATTTTTACTCAGTTCAATTGTTTGTCTTTGAATTTTGAATAATTTTTATTTTTGTCCTTAAAAATCATATTGCTTACATTGTATTTCATGGTGCTTTTCATTATACTACTCTGTACAAACAAACGTTGTTTCTGTAACATGAACATTATGAGTACCATGAGGCAATTACCTTGTTCATCAGCATATTACACAACTATCATCTGAAATGGTACTAGGTGTAATCCATTTTTCATTTTGTCACTTATAGTATCATTGCTTGTAATTGTAGACATTATGATACGTGTTTTGGGCTTTTGCTGTGTCAGAAAACAAGGTCGAATCCTTTACGTTTCGCAGAGAACTTTGCTCCATGTCTTCAGAAGAAAATCTTGTCTGTTCATGAGCAAGACTTTTCTAATAATTTGAATTTACAAATGCTTTATTATTGGTCTATAGAAAGTGGTACTTTTGTTCATCACTAGATGGCTCACTGGGCACAGAATGAACCATCTTATGATGAAGAGAGTACGAATTAGGAAAACACTGAAATGAATGAACAATAGTGAAAAAACAGGGAATAGAACTACCTAAGTAAATCCTTAATAGCTGGCAACCACATATTGGTATCCAGAGTCCCTGCTGAAATTGTTGTGTTTTTTTTTTTTTTTTTTTTTTTTTTTTTTTGCCAGTTGCTTTACGTCACACCGACACAGATAGATCTTATGGCGTCAATGGGACAGGAAAGGCCTAAGAATGGGAAGGAAGCGGCCGTGGCCTTAACTAAGGTACAGTCCCAGCATTGTTGTGATTTTTAGATATTTCTACAGCTTCCTGTATAATCCTAGAGTGTATAGTGTGGGTACGAGCTCGAACGTCTTGGAACATGACTTCATGACCCATTAATAGAGCGTCTTGAGGTATTGCTGACTCGTCTGGCTGGTTGAGATGGATATTTTGTTGGTGTTCCTTGATATGAGTATCAATGGACCAGCATGTTTGGCCAATATATACCTTTCTGCAAATACAAGGAATTTTGTATAACTCACAGTGTAATAGTGGGGACAATTTGTCCTTGCTTTTGCCTAAACTATAAGCAGTTTTTGTGATGGTGCCAAACACGGTTTTTATATTGTGCTTGCAGAGGACCTTGGCAATTAGATTTGTGGTATTGTGAATGAAAGGAAGGTAGATAGTTCTCTTTACTTATTCAATGAGTTCTGCTAAGTCGTTGCTCTGGGATGCAGAGCTTTATGAATCTGTACATCGTTGTAATCGTTATCCTTGATAGTGACTTTGAGTGTGTTCATCTCCTTGTAGATATTTGATGGCTCACAAATTTGTTTCGCCCTTGTGGTAAATGTCATGAGAATGCCCTATTTTTGTGCTGGATGGTGGTGAGAATCCGCATGGAGGTAGCGATTTGTGTGGATAGACTTACAATAAATTGTGTGTTCTAAGGATCCGTCCATTTTCTTTCTTACTAGAATATCCAAGAAAGGAAGCCATGATCTAGTAAGAAAGAAATTGAATGGCTAGATGGCCCATATAAAACAAAATCTTGGACTGGTATATTAGGAAAGGGTAAATTCTACAAGTACTCAAAGCATAATATGTAAGCGTTGTCATCTTTGTCTGCAGCCACAGCTTTCTTACTAGTATAGAGAACTCTTTGGTTCTTCTTTTTTGACCTATGAGTTCTGGCACCACAGCATGTTTAGCGTTATCATTTAAACTTTTATATTTCAACTTAGTCTTAAGGCTTTCACAGTTACTACATACCTAGAGTGAGGAAGTGTTTATATTCCGATAGTTCAGCAGAGTAGCCAACTTAACAACAGTGCAGAAAAAATTTTCTGACAGTTTTTGCACTGTATGCATAATTCGATCCTCAATTAAACAGCCTTGAAGATCCAACTCTTGACAGGTTTCTGCACTAAATCATGTGTCTATCTTCAAAGAATAATAACAATATGAAAATAACTTTTTTTTTTTTAGCACTTGACTTGAGCCAGTCTGTTTGCACTGCTGATAATTTGATTTTCAGTGCCTACACTGACATAAAATCTAGTAGCTGTCTTTGTGCCAGCACCACTATCTAAGGGTAGCATGTCTTCCTCTCACCCGGAGGTCCTGGGTTCAATTACTAGCTAGGTCAGAGATTTTTACCTGGACCTGAGGTTGGTTCGAGGTCCACTCAACTCACGTGATTATAATTGAGGAGCTGTCTGATGGTGAGATGGTAACCCCAGTCTAGAAAAACCAAGAATTACGGCTGAGAGGATTTGTTGTACTGATCATGCGTCACCTCATAATCTGCAGGTCTTTGTGCTGAGCAGTCGCTTGATAGGCCAAGGCCCATTAAGACTGCAGTGTTATGGGGTTTGGTTTATCTTTGTGTCATAGAGGTATTCTTCAACACCACTAAATTTGCACTATACTTCCTGGGGGTTGTATCCATTGAAGACAGATATTACACAAACATCAGATAAAATTAACCTGATATTAACCTACTACAACTTAGCTACAAGAAGCTTATACATTTCTTACTTAGCCATTCTGTAATTTGCTTTTATGTCACACTGACCCAAACAGATCTTATCGCGGAGATGGGATAGGAAAGGGCTGGCAGTGGAAAGAAAGCAGCTGTGGCCTTAAATAAGGTGTGAAAATGGGAAAACACAGAAAAGTATCTTCAGGGCTGTCGACAGTGCGGTTCAAACCCACTGTCTTCTGAATGCAAGCTCATAGCTGTGCGGCCCTAACCAGATGGCTAACTCACTAGATTCTTAGCCATTTGACAGTAAATATGTTTTCTCTTTGGAGTAGAGAGCAAGGACATGAGTAGTGTAGCAGGCTCATTGCTGTCTGAAAAAGTCATACTGAAGTGATTGTTCTATGGTATTTGTTGCCAGCTTTTGGTCTAAGTAATTAGCATTTTTATGCGTGCATATGAAAAGGGACCACATTTTGGGTATTGAGATAAAGGTACTGTCGTGTTCCATAATATGTAACTAATATCTTGTAATTAAATTGAATGCCTCTGAAAGAAATTAAAGCCTTAAATTAGCATGTGATGTTACAAAATAAGATTTCGTAACTGTTTAAAAATTTGGTTACTCATGACACAAATAACTACTAAACTATTTGAAAGTTATGCTGGCGTTTACATTTTCATATTCACTGGTATTCTGATGTAGATTTTTTAAAATGAATGTTACCAACAGATATTATTTACAGTCTAATTTTTCATGGAGATCTATCTATCAATGCTAAGTCTCTGACATTTTATGACTAGCGGAAGGTCACTGAAGATAACTAATTGCAACACTACTGCACTTCACAAAAATTATCACATACCCTAATGATCGTTAATTACAGCCAGCATAAGACAGGAATATCAGTTATTCACGCTGAAACCTGCATTTTGGACATATTATATGTCCCTTCACCATCTGGTCCCGATGCCCTAACTCTCCACAGTAGCAGTAGGTGGATCGAGACCTCTTCTTTGCGAAGAATTTTCTCGAAGTTGGTGGTTTTCTCTTCTGAGCCTTAAATGTTTTTTAGGTGTTACACTTTTTGAAGAAGATAATGATGGAGTAATTATTGGCAGAGGAGGAGAAACAGAAGTCGGCTCTGTAAGATTTTCACTTGAGGTGGTTAGTGGCAGCGTTGTTGGAGCAGGGAAAGATGTTGTAGCAGGACATAGTATATCTTTCTTATCTTCTGATACAAAGGGTCTAATTTTGTCATGGAAATTCATCTGTCTATCGATGCTAAGTCCTTGAGGTTTGATGACTTGTGGAAGGTCACTGAAGTCAGGCGGTGGATCTTCTGGGAGGATGGTGTAGGGTACTTATGGATTTCTTTGTCAACACTACACCAGGGTGCTCTTTCATATCCACAAAGTGATGTATCTAGGTTTTTTGTGGAATGTTTTTCATTCCAGCATGGAACTTGTTTTGCCAGTCATATGTAGGAATAGTTACATTTCCAGATTCTGTGCAAACAGTGACAGGAATAATAGAGCTAGAAACCCAACAACTTTTAGAGGCGACATTAATTACATCTTCAATAACTGCACTTTCATTTTTCTGATATCATCATCATCATCAATGTCCCACTTCAGTCGTCCAGGTGTGGTTAACAAGCCTCCTCCACTCTTTTCTGTCCTTCCACTTTTCTTGCTCCATTACTTCTGCCACATTCAAACCAGCTTCTCTAATGTCCATCTGATCCCTCCACCTTTCTCGGTCTTCCAAATGGTCTCTTTCCCTTAACTTCTCTTTCCAATTCCCTTCTTGCTACCCACTCTTTTCCCATTCTGTTTACATGTCCAAACCATCTCAGTCTTGCTTTCTGTATCTTCTGTACTAATGGTTCTATATTTAGCTCTTCTCTGATTTTGATATTTTGAATTCTATCTCTTCTTTGTCTTTTTAAACAATGTTCTTAAAAATTTCATTTCTACTGCTTGGATCTTACTATCTTGTCTCTTATTAGTTATCTGCATTTCTAGTCTGTATGTTACAATTGGTATGAAATACTGTTTATATAATATTAATTTCGTTCTCTTGGGTACTTTGTCATCCTGTAAAAGCTCTCTCATTTGATGATAAAATGTTGTACCTTTACTTATTCTGTTATTAATTTCAAGGTTGATTTCATTACTTCCATTAATAATGCTACTGAGATATGGAAACTGTTCTACATTCTCTAACCATTCTCCATCTATATTCACTTGGCTTCTCTTTTTCTCTTTTCCACAGTGCATGACTACAGTTTTCTTTTTACTAATTACCATTCTAAACTCCTTCATATTTTCATTACAAATGTCCAGTCTCCTTTGTACTTCCTTTTCTCCCTTACCCTGCAATTCCCTTTTCTGGAATGCTGTCTTGAAAGAACCAAAATACAAATCAGATTAAAATTTCGTGTGTCCCACTGGCAAAAATAAAATTTTGCAACTGTTATTTTCTTCTGTCATAACTCTCCACATGAGATAACTCATTAAGATGTTATTTTTATTTTGCCCAAGACAGTTATCAGCACAAAATTCTAAATGCTCCTCATCTAATGAAAATGTTTCCAAGAAGTGATGTACAAGGTATAAGACAGTATTTACTCCTTTACCTTCAAAACAAACTTCTGGAATAATGTACAAAACAAATTTGTTAATTGGTTGACATGCTACACCAAAGAGACTTTGTAGCCCATTAGAAAGAAAATGGGTCCAACTTGTTGTGGATCATTTGTAAGTGCACCTGTTTGGCAAAATCAAAACTATAATGCATTGTGCCTTTGTACGTGTTACAGCTATGTGGCCCAAGAGACAAAGGAGTTCCCAGTTGTCTAATCCCTTTTCTACAATTTTCTATGGTGTTTTTATAAGCAGTCCAGTCTGCTTGGATGTGATTAAGATGTTGTATAGTCTTCCCAATCAGATTTTATTTTTTTCCTTCTCATCCATAATTGACAGTTTCCCTATTACAGTTAAATTTTTTCTACAAGTCATTACAGACTATGAATCTCATTGTTGAATCTGTATTAACAGTTGAACTTCTTACAAAATTGTAAAAAAGCTATTTTAATCCTCCTAGACCAGGGATGGCGAACCTTTTCCAACTAGTGTGCCATTTTAGGTCTGGATTATTATTCTCAGCTGTTTACTGTGCCACTTGTTATTTTCGTTTGTAATGGATACAACCTCCGCCCCTACTAACCACCGCCACCACCAACTTCCATCCCTAATTCCAAATTGTGTTTCATAATATGATATTACATATATATATTGTAAAATACCAAATACATGTGATTGCATGCTTCATGATCGTATTTTGCGAAAAATACTTAGTAGCTTTGTCATTTATGTTAGGTTCATAACTTGTCTTCACAACGTTCACTGTAGAAAATATCTGCTTGCAGGCGTATGATGACCCAAACAAAGTAAGTAGCGCTGTAGCGAGTTTCTTTTGTGGGAGACTGTTCCACTGTTCAAGTATTAAGTTCTCCGGCTTCTGGGGAGAGTATTCACCATCCACAGCACATCCGATTTTCACTAATGCTTCGTCAAGTTGTACGAACTTTTTCACCCATACATGCTTTCTTAAAATTCAGTCAACTCCATTTCTAAACTGTCAATATCTAACCAGTCAAAAAAAAAACCCAACTCATTTGTGCAATATGAGGTTTTGAAATAAAGTGCGATACTTTCTCCATATCTCAATATTGGGATAATTTCTTGGCAACTATTTGTCTTACAAAATTCACAACAATAAACAGTTACTTACTAAGATAAACTACGCGATGCTGGCAACTACACACAAGCCAAACTTCATTAATTCACTTGATATGAGTGAGCGAATGGCTCATCGGCTGCATCTGACATTTATTTCACTTGACTTCCGGACCTGTGGGTGTTGTTGTGTTGCCATAATGCATGTTCGAATGGAACTAGAATTTAGATATTCGGTATTTATTTCTTAAACCTGAAACACTATGACTATACGATGGATGAGATATGTATAGTCTAGAGTACAAAACGTACATAAAAATGTTAAGATGGTCATGTGGTGTGCCACCGAAATTGTGTTCGCGTGTCACCTAATGACACGCGTGGCATAGGTTCGCCATCCCTGTCCTAGACGATAGTTTTTGTACAATTTTGTAAGAAGTTCTACAAGTCATACAAAGATCAGTCTTGGGTTTCTGAACTACTATGTTACTGTTAAATGTACACCAGAAGGAATACCAGGACAAGAGTGATACAGGAATTCTCTCTAATGATTTACAACTGTCAGAGTATAATGTATGAATGTACTTCTGAGACATGCTGGTTAGGAGAAGCATGAGATCACTTCTTCGTTTTGCAGGGATCTGGTCTGGCATGACAAGTGCATTTTGTTCACCAAAATTATTCATAAAGTTGACTGCATGTTTAAGATCATCAATGGGAATAGATTTTATCTGAGAAGTCTTTAATATGTTTCGGTGAATTTTAGACTGCACCACTTCTTTCTTGAATAATTGTTCCTTAAAATTTTTCAGCCTCTTAGAGTCACAAGCGAATACAAATTGAAAGAATGACTGACATGCCTCCTGCCCTCTGAAGTGATAAGTTGTGTAAGCTTCTTTCCTGTCATAAATTTTTCTTTTATAAGCTGTCGTCATTGGCTGGTTTCATACTAAAGCATCCATTGCACCCATCATTAAGATGTGTTGGTGACTGACATGTTCACCACAATTGTAATCCAGTTTCTAACAGTCTATTCTCCAAGAATGAATGAAGCTTTTGGGAAAACAACCAGTGCAATTTCTTGTACAGCCACAACCCTTGTTTACAAATTCTTTAACCTCCTCTGTATATTTGGAGGCTATTTGAACTTTTGGTACATCACGTAAAACACATGTACATGTCAGCAGAGTCCTCCTGCAACTCGTCTATTGTGGAAATTTCAAAAAGTTTACTTTCCTCAAAATCACTATCCTCACCAGAACTTTCACTTCAAACTCAAGGGGTGCACTGAAGTAGTCTGAAGTAGGTAACATTCATAGTTCCAGCAGCAAGTCACTGTCTGCATATTGTCTTAAAGCTTTTACAATAACATCTGCTGCACTGCTGCATCACTAGGCCCTGACATAGTAAGAATTATTACTCCTTATTTTGGAACCTAATCTATTTAAAACTTTTTAATAAAATATTCGAACTACATAAATAATAAGGAAAACATCACACTTCTCCACACTATGAAATACACTGAAAGACTGTATCGGTATTGGAAATGTTTGGAGTAGACAGGGTGTTTATGAAACCTATTACCTTTAAAAGTGCCCAGCTAGGGTTTATTTATCATAAGATCTTCTTATCTTGTGTTTGTGCAGCTGTGAGCGTGAGTGAGTAAGTGTGCAGAGCATCGCTTACGATGTGAAAAGTGGTCCCTTTTCTTAGTATTAAATAAACCTCATGTTTTAGCAGTGATTATTTTCAGAGGGCTTTTAAATTCATGCAATGAGTAGATGACGGTCTAAGCAAAACACTCACTTATTCCATAAGCTTCTGAGGGACATGAAGTTTCACTTTTTTCAATAACAATCCTCTTCCATCCTTTTCTATCTTGAGGCCGCTCTTCCCAGTTATCAAGTTATACATAGGCATCAAAAACGAAAATTTGACATTTTACTTTCTTGAGTGTCTTTTTTTATTATTACATAAATTGTTGACCGAGAAGTGGTCCCTTTTCTTATGCATGCACACATTTGTTGTTGTGTGTGCTGGATCACATTAAAGACAACACTAGGGAGTTTTATATAATCATATGGTCTCAGCTACTGTGAGCAAACATTCTTAATTTGACATCATCTGGCTGTTTGCTTGTCAATCTCAATGTTCTGTTTTAATCTAGGCCTATTAGGTGACAGAGTAAACCAAATCCCTCTTGGGCTAATGTTTAGTCTATGAAGTTACGAACCAAACCAAACTTCAGCACTGCGATGTGCATACGTCAAGTTACCTGATGCGGGCTCTGATTACTATTCAGTCAATAAACAAACAAGGCATAGAAACATGGGGTCTAAGAATAAGCAATGTGTAGTACACTGCTGCCAATCATTGGGTAAATTATAATAACAAACCTTGTTTTGTTTAAATTGCATGGGACTGTAAGTTATGTGTATCTCTTCCCACTGAAGGTATGCAATAATGCTGAGAGGCACCTTGAGAGCAGAGGGATACTGGAGATACATCATTCAAAAAATGTTAAAAATAAGATTACATGTAGTATATTTGACCAAAAGAAGATAATTTTATTCTCTCAACTGAATCAACTCAATGGATAATTCAAATACTTACCCAAACACTGTGGTGGGGTGCGCAGTCTGCGGTAGCCTACCACGTCTTCTGTACTGAGAGAACATCTCACCTCCTTGCTCCCAAACACTGAGAGTGGATATTCGCACACCAATGTGCACTGCACATCTTGAGAATATGGTACTGCAGAACAGTTGTGCCATGTCCCATTCAACACTTGGAGGTAACACTTTTTAGCATCTGAAATAGTAAACTATTAGTTACATCATGAACATCAATACATAAAATAAAACAAAGTCCTTGATCCTGTCTGTCTGTCTGTCTGTCTGTCTGTATGTCTGTCTGTCTGTCTGTCTGTCTGTCTGTTTGAGCTAATCTCAAGAACCACTGGATGGATTTTGATGTAATTTTCACATTCCGTAAAGCATTTCTTGAGAAAGGTCTATGCATAGAAATACAGTATTCATCTGTGGCCAAAAAAAAAAGCTGAGCAATAATGATTTAAGTGAAGCAAGTCAAAGAAAAAATGACCATCCATGCATCTTTTTTTAGCTTATGCTGGCTAAAGTGTTAAAGATATATCTATACTATGAGGGTAAGAATTGTTCAGCATAAACATTTCTACAAAAAAAGACCACGACAGCATATATCTATCTTTAATACATAGCCCACTGTAAGAGCTTTTTTGTTACAGTTTGGAGTAAAGAAACAATGTTGATTTTAGAAACAACTTTTTAAATTAATGAATTAATTCTAATCAAAATCAATTGTTTATTCACCTCAAGAAACTAATGTAGATTAAAATGTCATTTGCAGTATGTGATTTTCATCTATATTTTAGGAGACATAATTGTTTTAAATTTTTCATGCAATCTCCAGTCTGAAATAACAATAGATGTCCTGAATCCCTTGAGGTAGGAAGTCAAAATCTTTCAGGGAAGTTGCTCTTAGGCCCAAGGTGCCTGCTATAAAAGCTTTCTGAAAACTGAGGTAAACTTGAGATTTAATAGTAAATTATGGAAATATAAATAACCAGCTTCAAAGTGAGTGAGTAACAAGCGAGCGAGCAGGCGAACTTTTCACCAATGCCATCGCTGGCTTGGATCAGCCACATAGTAACAGCTAACAGTTGAGATGAGGCGAGAGAAGTGTAGATGTGTTGAAAGTTCAGCTGTTAATTTGATGCACCTCAGCTTTTTTATTCTGTCTGTGAACATTTGTTGCACAGGCTACAGTAAAATAATTAAAAGTTTTCCAGTGATTTTAGTTATATATGTTAACCCATCATGCCAAGGCAGAAAGCAAATATAAGTCATAGTACATCGGACTCTAATAGAACAATCAAACTGACCAACAAAGAGATTCTCGATTGTCTCAAGGCAGAGAAAGAATGGCTTCACAAAGAGTAAGAGAGTCACCATTTGATAATAATTGTGTGTGGCTATTTCTAGTCAGGTGTAGCCCTTGGAAGGCAGACCCTCCGATGAGGATGGGCGGCATCTGCCATGTGTAGGTAACTGCGTGTTATTGTGGTGGAGGATAGTGTTATGTGTGGTGTGTGAGTTTCAGGGATGTTGGGGACAGCATAAACACCCATCCCCTGAGCCATTGGAATTAACCAATGAAGGGTAAAATCCACGACCCAGCCGGGAATTGAACCCGGGACCCTCTGAGTCAAAGGCCAGTACGCTGACCATTCAGACAACGAGTGGGATATTGTAATAATCATCCGTCTTTAGATCGAAGGAGGCATAATTCAAAGAGCTGTCTTTCAGTTGATCGAAACAGACACAATTCTTAGAGAGAAAGAGAGTCCTCTGTTAAGCAAAACAATTGACAATATAGTGTCAGAGCCAAACATGTTAGTCTGAGAAAGGGAAGAAATATTCCTAGTTTGAGGTCTGATAAAAAATATTCCACTATGCATTATGAATCATCCATAAATTATGAAAATAATGCTTTAGTTTCCTCAGGTACCATGCCTGTAGTCTGTCAATGTTATCTATCTCTAAAATGATAAGATGAATCAAAAAGTATATATTGTTTCCAGGGAAAAGTTAAACCAAAAGGAATCTTTCCCCTCCCTGAACCATTGCAATTTGCTTCTTATAGATGACCATCCAAACCGTAAATGATTTAGGAATCACATATGTCATTATAATAATGCATTTCAAATGACCTCTTTAATGATTACACAAGTAATTGAACATGGCTTTATGCTAACATTTAACGTACAAGGACAAGTATACGGTACTATTTAGCTAGCAGTCCATATCATACTGATCACTAACAATCACAAATTCCTACAGATTTATTTCGATGCGAATTCTGAAACCCAACCTTCAACTCAATGTAACATCACTTGACAAGTTCTCAATAATTCCTCGATAAGGTTTTGCAGGAAAGTTACACAGCCATAATAATTACATTCAGTTTTTCAAAAATGTGACTGGCAGTGTCCTTCCAAATGTACTGGATTCTAATATTGTTAAAAATGCTGATAAAATGCCTATTGATTAACATTATGGCCAGTATAATGCCCCTACTATGAGTGAAGAAGCTGTTGTAATAGTGAGTAACAGTTTGACAGAAGGGAGAGAGGCTAGTACTACATAGAACTACATATTGTTTCCAGAGAAAAGTTAAACCAAAAGGAATCTTTCCTCCACCTGAACCATTGCAATTTGCTTTTTATAGATGACCATCCAAACAGTAAAGGATTTAGGAAGCACATATGTCATTATAATAATGCATTCAAATGACCTCTTTATTTATTACACTGTTACTGAATAATGACACATGCTCAATGATTTGAATGCAATGTACTTAGATGTGGAATGCTATTAAACCAGTATTTGGAAGATCAATATGCTAAAACAGAATCAGAGTGTTTAGTCTATATCCAAAATAATTAACAACACTATGAGTAAAAAATTACATCCATTTACAAGATGCTTTGCAGGAAAATTAACATACCGTATTGGAAACATCAGCCAGTTGGTCATATTGCCATCATCATTTACAAGAGGGCCAAGGTGTGTTCATGAAAGAATACAAGATGCAATGACTTAGGTTACAAAATATGGCAAACCTGATTTGAAGATCAATCAATCAATCAATCAATCAATCAATCAATCAATCAATCAATCAATCAATCAATCAATCAATCAATCAATCAATCAATACTGATGTGCATTTAGGTCAGTCGCTCAGGTGGCAAATTTCCTATCTGTTATTTTCCTAGCCTTTTCTTAAAAAATTGCAAAGAAATCGGATATTTATTTAACATCTCCCTTGGTAAGTTATTCCAGTCCATAACTCCCCTTCCTATAAAAAAATATTTGCCCCAATTTGTCCTCTTGAATTCCAACTTTATCTTCATATTGTGATCTTTCCTACTTTCAATGACACCAACTCAAACTTATTAGTCTACTGATGTCATTCCACACCATCTCTCCACTGACAGTTCAGAACATACCACTTAGTCGAGCAGCTCATCTCCTTTCTCCCAAGTCTTCCCAACCAAAACTTTGCAACATTATTGTAATGCTACTCTTTTGTCAAAAATAACCCAGAACAAATCAAGCAACTTTTCTTTGGATTGTTTTTCAGTTCTTGAATCAAGTAATCCTGGTGAGGGCCCCATACACTGGAACCATACTCTAGTTGGGATCTTACCAGAGACTTACATACCCTCTCCTTTACATCCTTACTACAACCCATAAATACCATTATAACCGTGTGCAGAGATATGTACCCTTTATTTACAAACCCATTTATGTGCTTACCCCAATGACGATCTTTTCATATATGAGTATTAACACCTAGGTACTTACAATGATCCCCAAAAGCAACTTTCACTCCATCAATGCAGTAATTAAGAATGAGAGGACTTTTCCTATTTGTGAAACTCACAACCCAACTTTTAACCCCGTTTATCATCATACCATTGCCTACTGTCCATTGCCCAAGGTCAATTTGCAGTTGATCACAATCCTGTAACATATTTATTACTCTATACAGAATAAAAACAACTGCAAAAAGCCTTCTCTCTGATTCCAGTTCTTTACTCATGTCATATACATATATATATACATGAGAAAACAAAAAGATCCAATAATACTGCCTTGAAGAATTCCCCTCTTAATTATTACAAGGTCAGATAAAGCTTCCCCTACTCTAATTCTCTGAGTTCTGTTTCCTAGAAATATATCCATATATTCAGTCACTCTTATGCCTAGTCCAATTGGACTCATTTTTGCCAGTAGTCTCCCATTATCTACCCTATGAAATGTTTTAGATAGGTCAATAGCAATACAGTCCATTTGGCCTCCTGAATCCAAGATATCTGCTATATCTTGCTGGAATCCTAGAGGTTGAGCTTCAGTGGAATAAGCTTCCCTAAATCCAAACTACCCTCTATCGAGTCGTTACCTTACTAGTGGTCAATAACTACACTGCATCTAATATCCTAGACATGGATCTCTTCAATTTATTCGGTTTTCAAATACATGACAACGTCAATGTAGTCTCCGCCTTACAACCTATCTCTGATGTCACCGATCTCCTAGAGCAATTTCCTGAAGTGTTCAATTCTACCTTACGCACAGCCAAAGACTACACAGCTCATATCCAACTGAAATCAGGAGCCAAGCCTCGCTTTTTCAAAGCACATCCAGTCCCACTTGCACTTCAAGATCAAGTTACTCAAGAATTACAGAGATGGATAGCAGACGGTATAGTAGTTCCCATCACTTCCAGTAAATGGGCTACTCCACTCATTGTATTTAACAAAGCTAATGGCAATATCCGCCTTTGTGGTGATTTTTGCTCTACAATCAACTCACAGATTGAAACCAATGTTTTTCCGATTCCCCGTCCTGAAGACTTATTTCGCCGTTTAGCCGGTGGACAGTTCTTCTCTAAAGTGGATCTCAAAGAAGCTTATCTACAGCTACTTTTAGACGAAAAATCCAAGCAGTGCCTCACACTGAATACCCCTCTTGGACTTCTACAGCTCCAGTGCCTACCTTTCGGTGTCTCTTCCTCCGCTGCGATTTTCCAGCGCTATTTAGCACAGCTTACCACCTCCATTCCTGGTTGTGCTAATTACCAGCAAAGATCATCAAGAACACCTGCATAATCTGCGCCTACTCCTCACCAAATTGAAAGAAAATGGCCTACGTGCTGATCTCGCTAAGTGCACATTCTTTCAACCTCAAGTTCACTACCTAGGTCACATGCTTGATAAGACTGGCATTCGACCTAGCAAACGGAACGTCTCTGCCATTGTCAACATGCCCGCACCACAGAACATCAAACAGCTCCAATCCTTCATAGGAAAAGCGAACTATTACAACAAGTTCATTCCACGCTTTGCTTCAGTAGCAGCTCCTCTGAATGCCTTACGCAAGAAAGGTGCTAAATTTCATTTGTCTCAGCAATGTCAATATGCCTGCCAGACTATCAACAAGGCTCTTGTCCATGCTGTCAAGCTTACTCGTTTTCAGCCCGGTAAGCTCCTCACTCTCGCCACGGACGCATCTGATTATGGACTCCGCACCGTTCTCTCCCAGAAGGATCATCACGGAGAAGAACGTCCTAGAGCCTTCGCTTCAAAGACACTCAACGCGCATCAACGTCACTACTCTCAGATAGAGAAAGAAGCTTTAGCTATTATATTTGGTATTCGCCGTTTCAATGAGTATCTCTATGGCAACCAATTCCTTATAATTACTGATCACAAGCCTCTTGTTCACTTATTCCATCCTGGTAATAAGATCCCTGACCATGCTCTAAGGAAACTTCAAAGATGGTCCATATTTCTTTCTGACTACTCCTATCAGATTGCCTATCGTAGCACATCCCAGCATTGTAATGCTGATGCTCTCTCTCACTTATCTGTAGGTCCTGATACTACTTTTGATTCTCAAGAATCTGAATGTCTTCAGTTAGACATAGAACTTGAAGACGCCATCTCCATTTTTCCCATTGACGCTACTTGCATCGCCAAAGCGACTGATAAGGATAGTACACTAGCTACAGTTCGTACTTATATCCGCAACGATTGGCCTCTTCAAACCAAGCTTCCTACCAGCCTTGCACCTTATCATCGTTTTCAGCATTGTCTCACGACTTGTGCCGGAGTTATCCTATTAGAAACAGGCACCCTATTCCGAGTGGTTATCCCACTTAGTCTATGCAAACAAGTTCTCGACTTGTTACATGAAGGTCATTGGGGAATATCACGCACCAAGCAACTCGTCCGTCAACACTGCTATTGGCCCGGTATTGACGCTGACATCGAGAAACTCATCCGCCACTGTGACCCTTGTCAGGTACATCAGAACGCACCGTCATCTGACCTCGCTCCATAGCCTCCTGCTACTTCTCCTTGGGAAAGAGTACACATAGACTTCGCTGGACCTTTTCTCAACTCTATGTGTCTCATAGTGATAGATTCTCTATCCAACTTTCCTTACGTCGTAGAAATGCATTCCACTACTACAGAAGCTACCATTCGCGTACTTCAGAAGATTTTCACTACTGAAGGTTTACCTCAAGTGCTCATTTCAGACAATGGACCCCAATTTACTGCCACTAACTTCCAGAACTTCTGTACTTATAATGGTATTCGGCATATTCTGGCTCCGTCTTTTCACCCTCAATCTAATGGTGAAGCTGAATGTTTTGTACAAACTTTCAAGAAAAGCATGAAGAAAGCTGAATCTTCAGGTTTAACTAAGGACCAAGTATTGTTACAACTCCTAGGAAGATATAGGACTATGCCTGATACTGACAACCTCACTCCAGCTCACAAGCTCCATGGACGCCCTCATCGAACTTTGCTTTCTTTGTTGCAGCCTCTTCCTGCCCAGCTGCAGCGCTCACAACCGAAGTTCAATGCCGCCAACAAAGTATATGTCCAGACTTTCAAGTCCAATCCTCCCTGGATACCTGGTATCATCTGCCGTACCTTGGGCCATCGTCTCTACGACATCCAGACCACCGAGGAACGCATCTGCCGCCACCAGGACCAGATACGCCTCCGCTATCGTCCATCTCCTTCTGTTGATTCCCTTGTAACACCTAAAACATCCATTGCAGACCAAGCTCTGGACCATTTAATCAACATGGGTTCTTTTCAGGATGATTCTACACTTCTTCGCCCAGACCAGGCTCCAGATAACACAACAGACACGGCTGACTCTCCAGCCCAGCATCGCTGCCATCGCCGCTTCGCGCCATATCGGCGTAATTAGGAGGGGAGGGTGTCGTGTGTGTCCTCCGCGCCTACAATCTCCGCAGCCCACCCGACACATGGATGTTTCCAGAGACCACGAGGCAGACTGCAGTGCACTGACTTGATCGTCGGTGATGTCAGCCAGCGCTATATAAGGAGCAATGTTTCTCACCTCTCCAGGACTCCAACAGTGTCCAACGACCAGACTACACCGCAAGTCAGACTCGGAGGTACCCTCTTAAAAATGTGTTCTGAATAGGTGGACTGATTCCTGGCCTGAGGTTTCACCTCTGGACATTGCCTCACTCATCCTGCATCCCGTAGCTACGTCGAGTACCCATCCAAGCATTCTGCTACTTACTCAAGTCCCCTACAGTGCTTCGACTCCAATCATAGCATTCTGCTTTATATGAACATTAAATGCAAGTTACTTGCAAGTTATACGCATCCTGTTAGCATTTTGCTCATACGAACTCTCTCAACAAGTTCCACTTGTTATTATACATGACTGATAGTTTTCGACTATCAAGAACATTCTCTCATTTGAACAGATTGTCTCATCAAGACAAGATTGAATGTATATAGGAATCTCAAATGTAAATATTATTCAGGCCCTCAGCCTACTACCTTATATTAACATTAAACGTGTGCAACTCAACAAGCTTCAAGAAAAGTTTCATTCTATTTCATGTATATATTGTATAAATGTATTGAAGCAATAAACATTTATGTTGTGCCTTGTATACCAAGTTCCTTGTATACAACAGTTATCGTAGGTAAATTTTAATACTTATTTAATATTAGTCACTTCCTCTATCTGGACATTAGCCTTGAAACCAACAATCCTTATATACAGTACTGCTGACTGAATACTTCTGCCTTTTGAAGATCTTTGCATTCACACTCCCCTTCTTCATTAATGATTCTTGGAATGTCCCTTCTTGGAACTTGTTTCTGTTTCTGCCTAAAAGTACCTATACATACCTTTCCATTTTTCATTAAAATTTGTATGACTGCTAATTATGCTTGCCATGCTAGCTGACTTCTTCGCTGGATTCAATTTTCTATTAAATTCCTTCAATTTCTCCTAACTTCCACATCCATTTCTAACTCTATTTCTTTCCAACCTGCACATCCTTCTTAGTCTCTTTACTCCTCTGTTATAATATAGTGAGTCTTTACCATTCCTTACCACCTTTAAAGGTACAAACCTGTTTTTGCATTCCTCAACAATTGCTTTGAAACCATCCCTGAGTCTGTTTACAGTTTTATTTACTGTTTTCCACCAGTCATTATTACTTTTTAAAAACTCCCTCATGCCTGTTTTATCAGCCATATGGTACTGCCTAATAGTCCTACTTTTAAGACCTTCCTTTCTATCACATTTATTTTCAACTACAACAAAAACAGATTCATGATCACTAATACCATCTATTACTTCAGTTTCTCTATAGAGCTCATCTGGTTTTACCAGCATTACGTCCAGGGTATTCTTCCCTCTAGTTGGTTCCCTCACTTTCTGTATCAGCTGTCCTTCCCATATTAATTTATTTGCCATTTGTTGGTCATGCTTCCTATCATTCGCATTACCTTCCCAATAGACATTTGGTAAATTGAGATAACCCGCCACAATCACGTTCCTTTCCATATCGCACCCACGTAGCTGATTATCTCATCAAATAATTCCGAATCAGCATCAGCGCTACCCTTTCCCAGTCTGTACACTAAAAATACATCAAGTTGTCTATTATCTTTAGAGAAGAGCCTTACACCTTGAATTTCATGTTTGTCAGCTTTAACTTTTTCATAGCTTACAAAATCTTCTTTCTCTAGGACGAATACTCCCCCTCCTGCCTGTTGTAAACAAGATAAGGTTTACAAGAACACAACTTATTTATTTGCTTCACACAGAATTCTACAGTATGTACAGGAATAAAACATAAAATTGTCTTGAAGCAAAGTAGATGATTAATCCTGAGAGAGTTTCTGTTTCTATACACTATGTACACTCTGTATGTATTTACACTCACTGCTATCTTGAAAAGATAGTTCTTGGGAAAGATATAGTTCGTGATAGTTGAAAACTATCGTTAGCACTAGCATAGATTAGCTAAGAGTGTTCCTTCTAACTTGAAGTGTCTGAGTTCATAAGCTTGTACTAAATGAAAGCTATGATCACAATTAGAGAATCTAATGTGTGTGTCAGAGCTTGAGTGAGCTTGGGGATGTGTGGCATACAACATCGGGGCTCGACATGGATGAAGGAACGGGAAAGTGGAGTAGTGACCTGAGGTGAAACCTCATACTACCAGAATTCCGTCCACCTGGTCGAGACACATTTTTAAGAGGAGTAGCCTCCGTGTTCGACGTTCAGTGTATTCTGGAGCAGGACACTGGGGAGAATCCTCATGAGTGACAGACAGGGAGCTCCTTATATACTGCACACGACGTAACAGACACGCGCACTGAAGACTGCGTGTTGAGTCTCGAATGATCCACGCTTGCGTGTGTGCGGCTGGCTGGCGCTGAGCGAAGAGAGTGGAGGACATACAACACCCTCCTCTCCTAAATACGCCGATACGGCGTGAAGCGGCGGCAGCGCTGGCAGCGGCTACGATGCTGGGCAGGAGCTTCTGACGTCTCTGTTGTGTTGTCCGGAGCTGTGACTGGGCGGAGTGGTGCTGCATCGTCCTGAAAGGAACCCATGGTTATTAAATGGTCTAAAGCTCGTTCAGCAATAGATTTATCTGGCTTAACAAGAGAATCAATAGCCGGATATGGACGGTAGCGCAGGCGTATCTGGTCCTGGTGGCGGCAAATGTGTTTCTCAGCAGTCCGAATCTCGTAGAGACGATGGCCCAAAGATCTGCGGATGACACCAAGTAACCAGAGCGGGTTTGACTTGAATGTCCTTATGTAGACCCTGTCGTTGTCAGTGAACTTTGTTGGCGAGGTCTTAGGCTGGGCCGGAAGAGGCTGCAACAGAGAAAGTAAAGTTCTGTGAGGTCGTCCATGGAGCTTTTGTCTGGGAGTGACCTTATCAGCGCCGGGCAGAGTTCTGTAGTTGCTTAAGAGTTGTAACAATGCCTGAAGAAACAGCTTTTTTCATACTTTTCTTAAAAGTTTGTACAAAGCGTTCAGCTTCACCATTAGATTGATGGTGAAAAGGCGGTGCTAGGATATGGCGAATGCCATTATATGTACAGAAGTTCTTAAAAGCAGTAGCTGTAAATTGCGGTCCATTGTCAGAAATTAGGACTTGAGGTAAGCCTTCAGTTGTAAATATTTTCTGCAGAGCACGAATGGTAGCTTCTGTAGTAGTAGTCGAATGCATATCCACTGCATAGGGAAAGTTCGATGGAGAATCTATGACGATGAGCCACATGGAATCGAGGAAGGGACCTGCGAAATTGATGTGAACTCATTCCCATGGAGAAGTAGCAGGAGGCCATGAAGCTAGATCATAAGACGGAGCGTTCTGATTAATTTGACGTTGTTCACAATGGCAGATGAGCTTTTCGATGGTGGCATCAATACCAGGCCAGTAGCAGTGTTGATGTGCCAGTTGCTTAGTGCGGGATATACCCCAATGACTTTGGTGTAACAAGTCGAGAACTTGTGTCTGTAGACTAGGTGGGATAACCACTCGGAAGGTGGTGCCGGTTTCGAGGAGTATAACTCTGGCACGAGTCGTAAGACGATGCTGAATACGATGATAAGGCGCAAGGTGGGCAGGAAGTTTGTTCTGAAGGGGCCAACCATTGCGGATGTAAGTACGTACCGTAGCAAGTGTACTGTCCTTATCCGTAGCTTTAGCAATGCAGGTAGCGTCAATAGGAGATGGTGGATACGGTGTCTTCGAGTTCTATGTCTAACTGAAGACATTCGGATTCTTGAGAATCGAAGGCGGTATCAGGACCGACTGGTAAGCGAGAGAGGGCATCAGCATTACAATGCTGGGATGTGGCACGATAGGCGATCTGATAGGAATAATCAGAAAGGAACATGGACCATCTTTGAAGCTTTCTGAGGGAATGCTCAGGGATCTTATTACCAGGATGGAATAAGTGTACTAGAGGCTTGTGATCAGTAATGATCAGGAAATGGTTGGCATATTCATTGAAATGGCGAATACCAAAGATGATTGCTAAAGCTTCTTTTTCTATCTGGGAGTACCAATGTTGATGCTTATTAAGTGTCTTCGAAGCAAAGGCAATGGGGCGTTCTTGTCCGTGACGATCCTTCTGGGAGAGAACGGCGCCGACGCCGTAATCTGATGCGTCAGTAGCTAGCGTGATGAGCTTGCCAGGCTGAAAATGAGTGAGTTGAACAGCTTGAACAAGGGCTTTGTTGATCGTTTGCCAGGCCTGTTGGCATTGCGGAGACCACTGAAATTTATCACCTTTTTTGCGTAAGGCGTTTAATGGAGCTGCAAGTGAAGCGAAGTGGGGAATGAACTTGTTATAGTAGTTCGCTTTGCCTAGGAAGGATTGGAGCTGCTTGATGTTCTGTGGTACAGGCATGTTTACAATCGCCGAGACATTCCGTTCACTAGGTTGAATGCCATTTTTATCGAGGATGTGTCCCAGGTAGTGAACTTGCGGCTGAAAGAAAGTGCATTTAGCGAGATTCGCTCGTAGGCCATTGTCTTTCAACTTCGTGAGAAGGAGGCGCAGATTATGGAGATGTTCTTGATGATCTGCGCCGGTCACAATAATATCATCAAGGTAGTTAGCACAACCGGGAATGGAGGCGGTGAGTTGAGCTAAATAGCGCTGAAAAATAGCCGCTGAGGAAGAGACGCCAAACGGGAGACGCTGGAGCTGGAGCAGTCCGATAGGAGTGTTGAGTGTGAGAAATTGCTTGGATTCTTCGTCTAAAAGTAGCTGTAGATAGGCCTCTTTAAGATCCACTCTAGAGAAGAATTGTCCACCAGCAAGACGACGGAATAAGTCCTCTGGACGGGGAATTGGAAATATATCTGTGTCGATTTGTGCGTTGATCGTAGATTGGAAATCACCACAAAGTCGTACATTGCCATCAGGTTTCTTGATTACAACTAGTGGAATGGTCCATTGACTGGAATTGACTGGTACCACTATTCCAGCTTCTACCCATCTTTCTAACCCCTTAGTGACCTGGTCTTGAAGTGCCAGGGGTACTGGACGTGCTTTGAAAAAGCGTGGCTTAGCTCCTGATTTCAGCTGTATGTGAGCTGTATAGTTTTTGGCGGTTCCAAGCGTAGAGTCAAAGACTTCAGGAAACTGCTCGAGGAGAGCCGTAATATCAGAAGTAGGTTGCAAAGTAGATACCACGTTGATATTGTCATGAATCTGGAAGCCGAATAAATTAAAGAGATCCATGCCCATAATGTTCGATGCGGTGTAGTTGTTGACTACGAGTAGTGGAATGACCTTCCGAATTCCTTTATAACTGGCGGGAAGCGTGATTTGGCCTTTAATGTCAATCTTCCGTTTGTTAAATGTAACAAGCTGGATGTCAGCTGGAGAGCATGAAGGTGAACCTAAGTCGTGATATGTAACCAGGTTAATGATAGAGACAGGTGATCCAGTGTCTAACTGAAAATCGACAGAGCAATCAGAGAATGATAGAGGAACAATGATCTTGTGAGAATGCTTGGTGGGAAGAATAAAATTTATCTGATCAACTTCCATGTCCTGTCGGGGCTGTATATGCTTCGTTTGCACTGCAGGAGTCTTAGCAGGGCGGAGCGAACTCTGACATACAGTCTTGATGTGTCCTACTTTATTACATCGTTCACAAGTGGCTTTGAAAAAACGACAGGCACGACGTTCATGATGTTTGAAACATCCTCTGCAGGAAGGCAGGAGTTGTGACTTACTCTTAGAAGTGGGCTTCCTTGGAGAAGAACAAGAGGGAACCGAGCGAGAATGCTTGGCAGAGAGCGACTTGGCTGCGCGGTTCAAGGTAGCAGAGGACTGGCGGGCTGGAGTAGATACTTGAGCGACTTCGTGTTTAGAAGCTATTTCTGCCGCAGTCTTGGTAGTAAGTTCGTATACCGTAGCAATACGCTGGACGTCTTCTAAAGAAGGGTTACTCTTCTTGACAGCGTCAAAACGAACTTTGTCCTCAGGAGTATGCAGAATTACCATATCCCGAATGAGGGAATCGGTATAGGGCGTACCACAACCGTCCTTGGAACATATAAACTGGCAGGGTTTAGCCAGACCTCGCAATTCCACTATCCATTCAGCATGAGTCTGATGCTGTTGCTTCCTGCTCTGAAAAAATTTGTAGCGAGCGGCCACTATGTGCGGGACTTTAGCATAGTGTTCAGTGATACGGGCCAAGAGCTGTGCGAATGGCACTTCAGAGAGTTGCTCCTCTGGACTTAATTTTTGTAGTAATTCGCACGTAGCATTGCCAACCGAACTGAGAAATAGTGCACGTTGGCGCTTGTCATCCGTGACGGAATGGCATACGAAATGTTGCTGTAGGCGGGCGAAATAGACTGACCATTCTTCCTTAGCCGGATCAAAAGCAGAGAACGGAGGAATTGCTGAGGGCTGTGTAGAAACAGAAAGAGTTTGCATAGCTGTGAGCAATGCCGCTTGTTGTTGCTGCATGAATTGCTGTTGTTGCTGCTGTAGAGCTTGCAATACGGCAGCTAGCTGCTCGGCTGTAGCCATGTTGAGATGCGTGAGAGAAAAGAACTTGTCTAGCAGCATGTACTAAGCTGGCTGTAGGCGAGACCTTCACCGGAACAGCTGGGAGTGTGTGAGAGAGCAAGCAAGCTGAAGCGTGCCGAACAGGTGGTGCGAGCGAGAGAGAGAGAGAGAGAGCCTTGGAATGTTGGCTGACTGTCCGTAGTTCGAAGGAGGCTAATAGTTGTACTGTATAAAAGGCTAACTGCTGGTAGAGGCCGTACAGGTTCCAATGTGGAGTGGTGATAGTTACGGAGTATAGTGTCACTGTGCCAATGAGTGGACGATATCCTGTAAGAGTTTGTTGCCCTGTCGCGAATGAGTTGACGACAGAATGTAATCAGTTTTGTACCTCGTTTCAAATGAGTGGGCAACACACTGACCACTGTTTGACTTCGTCGCCAATGTGTTGGTGGCAGATGGCACATAGTTTTTTTTTGTGTTCTTTTTTTTTACCTCGTTGCCAATTAGTTGTGTTGTAAAAAAGATAAGGTTTACAAAAACACAACTTATTTATTTGCTTCACACAGAATTCTACAGTATGTACAGGAATAAAACATAAAATTGTCTTGAAGCAAAGTAGATGATTAATCCTGAGAGAGTTTCTGTTTCTATACACTATGTACACTCTGTATGTATTTACACTCACTGCTATCTTGAAAAGATAGTTCTTGGGAAAGATATAGTTCTTGATAGTTGAAAACTATCGTTGGCACTAGCATAGATTAGCTAAGAGAGTTCCTTCTAACTTGAAGTGTCTGAGTTCATAAGCTTGTACTAAATGAAAGCTATGATCACAATTAGAGAATCTAATGTGTATGTCAGAGCTTGAGTGAGCTTGGGGATGTGTGGCATACAACATCGGGGCTCGACATGGATGAAGGAACGGGAAAGTGGAGTAGTGACCTGAGGTGAAACCTCATACTACCAGAATTCCGTCCACCTGGTCGAGACACATTTTTAAGAGGAGTAGCCTCCGTGTTCGACGTTCAGTGTATTCTGGAGCAGGACACTGGGGAGAATCCTCATGAGTGACAGACAGGGAGCTCCTTATATACTGCACACGACGTAACAGACACGCGCACTGAAGACTGCGCGTCGAGTCTCGAATGATCCACACTTGCGTGCGTGCGGCTGGCTGGCTAGCGCTGAGCGAAGAGAGCGGAGGACATACAACACTGCCATTTCTATACTATCTCTATGATACACACTCCAGTTCCATGCAAAAATTTCTGCATCCCTTATATCATTTCTCACCCATGATTCAACTCCTATTACAATATCTGGTAAGTATATATCTATTAAATTGCTTAATTCTATTCCTTTCTTTACAATACTTCTACAGTTGAGCAATAACATTTTTATGTCAACCCTACTTGACTTCCAGATCCCTGTACCCTTATCACCACTCCCTAGACCACCCCGTTTTCCTGAAAGTACCTCCCTATAACCCTCCCAAACAAATTTCCTAACATATACATACCAATGCGGTTTAAGTGAAGGTCATCTGAGCCCAGATACCTGCCTCCTACCCACCCATTAAGATCTAGAATTCTCACTCCCAGTTTCTCACACACCCACTTCATAGTCACATTTAAATCCCCAATCACCTTCCAGTCAGTATCCCTCCTACACAGTAGTCCACTGATAACAATCTCCACTTCCTTAAACTTCACCTGTGCTGCATTTACCAGATCCCGCACATCCCCCCAACTATGTTGCTACTGATACCTGCTTGCCTTATATTGTTGGTACCAATGTGAAACACTACCACCTTCTGCTTTCCCTCCTCCTTCTCTTCTACTTTCCTCGACATCTGCCTTAACCTTATTCCTGGATAACACTCTACCCTGGTTTCCTTTCCTCCACACACTTTCCCCGCATGTCTAACAATGGAACCCCCGCATGATCAGAGCCTCAACTCTACCCACCTCATTTGATCCCCTCCCCTCCTAGTCAGCCCTATCTTTCCTGATGGCTGCAGAAGCTACTTATTATTACATTTATTACATTTACCTGTAATTCTCACTGGACTGATATTAAAGAATATCTCCTCAAAAATACATTACCACAAAGCAGAGAATTTCATTTGAAAATTTGAAAATTAATGTTCATAATTAATAAAATGAAGGGAGATAGTACTGCATAGTCAAGACAACAACAAAAATTCTGGAAATTCACATCTCTTATGATAGTTTGCAATTTCCTTTAATATTATATTTGCACATTATTGCTACATGTATACTGTCAAATGAGAGAACTATAGATTGCCCCACATCCATCTTCTGTAATGGTTGCATAATAAGGTTTGACCAGACCAAGCAGACAGTGTAATTTTAGCAGAGGTACCAAATGATCAAAAAGTTCCATCATTACATGATATTGTATCAAAGTACATGATTCATGGCCCATGTGTCATGACAAATTCAACTTGCATGCTAGAAGAAGTTTGCACAACCTATCTGACAAGTTGCTTCATGGTTTACAGAAAGAGTGATATTTTCAGTGGTGCAAGGATGGGAAAGGGCTAGGAATGGGTAGATAGCCATGGCCTTAATTAAGGTACAGCTCCAGCATTTGCCTGGTGTGATAATGAGCAACTACGGAAAACCATCTTTAAGGCTGCCATTGGTGGGATTTGAACCCACCATCTCCTGAATGCAAGCTCACAGCTACCCGACCGTAACCGCACACCCAACTTGCTCAGTTTTCAAATGAATTCGGTTCCCAGTAAGAGTCTGCTTTGGCTTAACAATAAACAAAACACAGGGTCAGACACTTAGCTTGGCTGGAGTTCTCAGTTAAAAGTGCAAAACCAGGGTGTGTCAAGCTAGTCAAGAGATCATTTCAAATGGCTTCTCTCATTGCTGATAAGAAAACAATTAATTTAGATTGCAGTTATACTGAACTGAAATCTTCTCAATATAGAGATATTAACATAATAAGTACTGATTGATTTGAGTTTGTAAAATGTGCCACTTTTAAAATTATATTTGAGGTCACACGTGTGTAAGGGAGGGGGAGGGGGATATATGCTCTGCACAGTAAAATGGGGAAGGGAACTGTTTTCACACCCTGTGGCAGGCCTGGCTGTTTCTTTCTTACCACTTACTGATGTCAGAAAGGACACTGGTTTAGAGTGTTCTGATCGGTATCAGAGAGTGTGGGAATGATGTCAGAAAGAACTCTTGTCTGTGGTGTTCTGGCAAGTGTCATGGGGTGAGAGAACATTCCACTGTCATCTAAGAAAATGTGAATGCTGCTATGTCCTAATTTCTGCATGTAATTGGTCATTTACTTCGTTTATAGGGAGGGGAGTTAGGGATTGGAATAACTTACCAAGGGAGATGTTCAATAAATTTCCAATTTCTTTGCAATCATTTAAGAAAAGGCTAGGAAAACAACAGATAGGGAATCTGCCACCTGGGCAACTGTCCTAAATACAGATCAGTAGTGATTGATTGATGGTTCTGGAAGGGTAACGCGTGCAAACTGGGGGATTTATATCCTGAGACATAAAGTTAACATTGCACATTCTCCTCTTGGTCCTCTGTCAAGGCGGATGTGTCCGTTCCGATCTCTAGCACCACGGGGGAGTTCTGGCCTAAGTAACAGGATAATGTAAGTTCTTTAACATGTCTTACCTTGACTTTACTTTATCAGCCGCAAGAACTCTACAAGGCAGTTTTGCATCTTCAATGATTTAATTCACTTGAAATAGCGCTTTTCGGCACTATGATGCGGAGTTTGTTTTGGAAGCAGTAATCTTAATATATTACTTGTAAAGTAACTCATGTCCAGCCCTGCAGTGTAGGGGGCAATGCGTCGGCCTGTCACCCCGTTGCCCTGGGTTCAATTCCCAGCCAGGTCAGGGGTTTTTAATTGTAAATGATTAATATCCTTGGCCTGGGGACTGGATGTTTGTGTAGTCCTTAACATTCCTTTCCTCACATTCAACACTCTACACTTCCGCAATTCCACTTACACACAGGTTCCTATCATATGGTGAAAGTAGTGGCAAAAGATCTACAGAAGTTTATGCCACGAACAAATATAATTTTCTTATAAAAGAAAGAAACTTATGTCATTGTAAGTTTCTTTGTTTGCTTTTCCTGGTAGAATGGGACTAGACTGCATGAAGGAATCTTTAATTCCAAAATACTTAACACGTTCAGAAAGTAAATTCCATTTGGTGATAAAAACAAAACAAGTACAGATACAGACAAACTATTTATTGCAAAACAAACAACAATTCGTACACTATCTTTCCACATAGCTTCCACCATTTTGGAGGCATTTGTCAGAGCATGGCACAAGTTTTTGTTGCCGCCTTTGAGCTCGTCATCGTTGTTGAATGTTTGTCCACCCAGGAATGTTTTCAGGTGCAAAAAGAGATGGAAGTCATGAAGGGCAAGGTCAGGTCTGTACAGAGGCTGATCAAATTACCTCCAGTCAAAATACTGTAAGAGATGTCATGTCTTGTTCACAGTGAGAGGTCTGGTATTGTCGTGAATGAAAACAATACCATTTGTAAGCATTCTTCTGAATTGCACAATGCAGTTTCCTAAGCATCTCACAGTAAACATTTGCATTGATTGTTTCAACCTGTGGTAAAAAAATCCACCAGTAGAATGCTGTGTCAATCCCAAAAGACTGTGCACATGATTTTTCAAGGTCTCAAGATTTGCTAGTCTTTACTGGTGATGAAGTGTGCCTCCATTCCATTTATTGTCGTTTTGAATCAGGGGTTTTACACTCTCTTACTTAGAAAATCACCACCATCTTTGCTGTAATGTGTCAGAAAGTCAAGTGCACTGCCCTGACACTGTTGTTTGTGTTGCTTTGTAAGATTATTTTGCACCCAACAAGAACACAGTTTTGAAATTTTAGTTTTTCAGAAACAATTTCATGAAGAAGTGATCTTGAAATTAGCAGAAAGTACATAGAAAGATCAGATAGTGTAAACCTATAGCTTTCACTGATGCGTTCTTCTACTGCACGAACCAAGTTTTCATTAACTAACGATGGATACCTACTTTGTTTGTCATCATGCACTTGATCGCGTTCTTCATCGAACTGTCAGACCCATCTCCTTACCATGGAATCACTCATTGCATTCTTTTCCATACTGCTCACAAATCTGTTGATGAATGTCGACTGGTTTAGTGTTCTTTGCATTCAGAATTTGAATGATAGATCTAACCTCACACGTGGCGGGATTTTCAATCAACTTTGCCATTCAAACTAAGCAGTATAAAGCATAAACAACAGACTGCGTACTCAAAATGGCATCATCTTCTCCTTGACTCAGAACAACTATGGCACATGCGCTGAACAGCAATAGCAGCAATGCCAGGGCAACGGATAAAAAACGAAACTTACTTTCTGGATGTGCCATGTAGGTTTAGAGTTGGATATGCTGCTGCCTTATGGTACATGTTTTCAGAATCCCCTTGATGTTCATTTCAATTAATACTGTTTGTTAAATTATCTTCCTTTTTAAACGTTAATTTGTTGTGATTTAAAGTACCTTTCGGTGATAATATTTTAAGCCACATAGCAATTTGCATCAGCAGGGACATCACTCACATTCTGAAGGCAGGACTATGAGTCGTCATGTGCCTGGGAGCACAGCTGTCAGTTTGATTAGACTGATTTAGCAACCTCGAATGTCGGCAAGCATTCGGCGTCAAATATACCCCTTAATCTCTTTGGGCAATTTTTGAAAGTTATTACTAAGTGATCATTATGGAATTTCATGTTTAAGAAATGGTATTTTAAGTAACCTGATTGTTTTGCTCAAGAGTACGTCACCAATTTACATTCCAGACAGGGTTGTCCAGCACCTTCCACATGCTGTTGTCTGTCTGTTCATATTACCTTTAGTGATCCTTTTTTGGGAATTTTATCTATATTTTCTTTGTTTGTTTATTATTTTATAGTTTATTAAGGATATAATATTACCATGTGATACAGTAAAATATCAAAATACTGTATTTATAATACTGAAATTCAACAAGTTGATAATGAGGTCAGGCTTCATAGATTTCATTGTATAAGGTTTTGAATTTTATTGATGATCACAAACAAGGTCACTTCTAAAAATTTAAAAGGAAAATTGCACATGCTGTAGAGTATGCTAGCTGTTTTAAAGATGAAAGAAAAAGTTTAGAGTGACTTACTCTGAGCTTGTGTTGTAGATAAACTGTTGACACCACTTCTTCTAAAAGGAGAGTGAAGTAATTCTTTTGAAGGTGATGTGTTAACAGAACCTGCAAATATTAATTAGGTATCTTAGTAAATAGAAAATAAATTTTAATAATAATGTGTTTAAGAATAAATAAACAAACAAAAAGAACCAGATAGCTAACTGTACTTTCAAGTCAAAGAGATATCTTCCAACACTATTACAAAGTGAGTGAAATTAAATTATTTATTTGGAATTGTGGCAGTATTAAAACAACAGTGGGAATTGATTGAAATGTCTTAATTTATTGTTTTAAATATTTTGTTGTTGTATAAGATTTTATTTTGTTTGGACCTTTGGACTTGGAAGATTTCTGTTTTAGAAACTCTTTTTTTATGTATTGTATCAAAATTAATCATTTATCTGTATATTTCAATATTATTTTTTGTTGTGATCAAAATTTGTGAAATGGCGTGTACCTACAAGTGCGGTCCTGGAAACGCGTTTCCTGTTGTGTAAATGAAGACTTTTCTCGAACATTTTTCAGCAAGAACAAAGAGACTTTTGATTGGCGAAAATAAGAGTTAATGTAATTGGTGAATGTGAAAGTCAAGGGTGAATTCTGTATTCTGTTTGCTTCTCATTGGTGGTTCCACCATTTCCTATTTCTGGATCTTACCCTGCTCCTTCGGTGGGAGCGAGGTAGGATCTGGGTCTTTGATCATCTGACCATCTTAGTGAGCGGACGTGCTCCTCTTTTGGTCCTCTCATGGGAAATCTGGTCTCAGGGTAAGCACTGTTTCTAAGTTTATTTCAGTTTTCAGCTTCATCTGAATGTAATAATTTCTTTTTTCTTACACAGGAGTTTATCCTCAAGTTTATGTTCACCGCTAAATTTGTTGAAATGACTTAGCTTTTCAGCTAAGATATTGTACCTTTGTTTCGGAGGCAATACCCTTTTTCTTAACTTTGTAACTTATAACGTAATATCCCTCGGGTTCGCCTCTCCATATTTCTGTGTCGCCTTACATAAGTACTGAATATCTATGCACATTACCTGAAGTGTTTTAGGTAGTGATGCAAGTTTTCTGTACCTCTGTGTTTGGTCTTATTTCTACTTATGTGTAGATTGGGATTAACCTTGATTTTATCATCATGTATCATTGGATAATTTTCTTTCAATTCAAATTCTGTGATTAAATTTCTTTTAATGAACTGTGCATGTCTGCAGATACAGTTAACAACACCTAAATTTTCCTTTATAAAAGATCTTTCTATTTTGAATTTTTGATTTATTCCTTTCTGTTATGAGTTTTGATTTGTTTCTTTTTTCTTAAAATAATTGCATGTAATCCAAGGGCAATCACCCTCTGCGTTTTCTTTCTTTGCAAAAGGCTATGTTTCATTACCTCTCAGGGTTCCATGCCGCTTTCCACATCCATTCTGTTGTTGGCATGTTTTCTAACCCGCTGTTTATGTTTTGTGCTGCAACACTTTTGTGAACACTTTTTGTTTTACTATGTTTACATTTCATAACATTATTATTATTATTTTATTCGTGTAATCAAGCCATCGCGGCAACTGGGAGTGACTAAGGCAACAGCAGTGCGTGAGGGAAGGGAGCCTGCGGGAACTACCAGTTCTGGCTTCATCTCACAACACAGTTTACTTTGTATTTCAGTGTGTGCAAAGTGAAGTGAGAATAAATGTAAAATAATAATAAGCCTAATTGTTTTATTCTACATCAACTGTTTATTTACGATGCGTATATCCATATAGAATCTGCTTGTGCTGGTAGGAGATTGTATTAAGAGAAATTCCCAGGTGTTTGAGTTCCAAGTCGTGGGATGGTTCATAGATTAGTTAATAAATTTTGTGAAATGGGGAAATATTAATGATTAGAAGAGAAGGCAATGTACAGTGCTAGCAAAAGAAAACTTGCGAATGCCTGAAAAATTCGCCTAAGAAATTTTTTAGCCATCTTTCACAGCAAGGAGAATTTCTTACAGTTCTGTACAAAGGGCTTCAAAGCTACTGTAGAACAAGAATTTAAACCAGGTGATCCTGTATGTAGGATTAAATTTGGTGAATGGATTTTTAATAAAGCACAGGATGGAAAAATTGATCCCAATCTCATTGCATGCAGCCAAGTTTGATTACTAACTGTCAAGCCGTCCGGCCCCATGGTGTAGGGGGAAATGTGTCTACCTGTCACCCAGTGGTATCGACCTGACTACAAACTGTGGCATACCATAATGCACTTCTTATTAAATGTTCATAAAACCACTGAAAAGGCCAGGCAAAACAATATAACTATGACAGGCATATCAAAACGAGTTATCTGACCTATTTATAATGAATGCTGCAGAGCAGTAAGGGTCCTCGGTATAATAATTATTTGAATAATTTGTAGAATTCTCTAGTACACTATAATCCCTGGCAGATAAGATTTTACAGTTATGTAAGCTGTAATAAGTTGAACAACAATGCAGTATATTATATACAGTACAGCACTGTACATCAAACCAAGTCACATGGCAAATACAAGGAATTATTTTATTAAAGACAGTCACTTCATTGTCCTTTATCTTATGTTTGCCAGATTAATACCAATAGATCCTAAAAAAATAATTGCTCAAAATTAGCTGACCACCTGCTTCACAAATGAATGGTTGAATGGTATTGCAGTTTAAACCATAAAGCAGTGGAGTGCTATATGGTAGACGATCTAGGTTGAGACACCCACGCTCAGAAGACATAACTTCTTTAGACCAAAAAGGAAATCCATCTGAATTTGCCTTTGAAGGTATCTTCTCTCCTGTAGCTGCCCACAGCCAGGTGTTGTTCTGGAGATGCCCTCCAATCCACACATGCTTAATCTCTGAAACATTGAAAGTGAATAGAGTACTATGATAGTAATTCATGGGTGTGCATGAAGAAGGAGATACATCTCTTAATTCTCCCACCTAAATCAAAAATTAAAGTTCTTCAAATTATGAAAGATCAATAAATCACTATGTGAAGTTTATGATTGTAACTATCATATGATTGTATTCCAGTGTGCATTTTTTTAATTGTAGTTAGTTTGAAGTTCGTTTTTAAATAATTAACATTTCTGAAAAATGAGCAGCTGATAATAATTTATGACTTATTAGTTTTGGTAGAATATATTGGTGTATCTGACTTACCCACTTTTGATACCTAAATTATAAATGCAAAAGAATATGTTGAATGAGTTCCTTCTCCAAATAATAGTAATAATAATTCCTTGTAGCCTCTGGAGAGGCCTTGGTGCAGGTCTTTTGAGTAGACACCAATAGGTGACCTGTACTTCTACAAAGATGGAGCTCTATGTACAATGAAATTTAATGTTGAAGACAGCGCAAACACCCAGTCCTCGAGCCAGGGAAAATAATCAATGAAGTTTGAATTCCCCAACCTGGCCAGGAATCAAACCTGGGACCTCCTGGACCAGAGGCCAGTATGATGATTAGTTGGCCGTTGACCTGGATACATTCTTCACAAAGGAGAGGTAAAATATACAGTAATTTCATAGCCATTAATAAAACTAAATAACATTTCAATCAAAGCCTCCGTGGCTCAGACGGCAGCACATCGGCCTCTCACCGCTGGATACCGTGGTTCAAATCCCGGTCAATCCATGTGAGATTTGTGCTGGACAAAGCGGAGGCGGGACAGGTTTTTCTCCGGGTACTCCGGTTTTCCCTGTCATCTTTCATTCCAGCAACACTCTCCATTATCATTTCATAGCATTTATCAGTCATTAATAAATCACCTTGGAAGTGGCAACCCCATTGTAACAACAGCCTATATATGTTTCATTCACTACATCCCTGACCCAGTCAAAGACTGGAAAACAGGTTGTAGGTTTTCATTTTTCAACATTTCAATCAGATTATATTATTGTTTACTGTTATCAAAGAAGAAGCAAAACACAGGAGTTCTGAAATGTACACAGAAGAAAAGTGTTTTATTGATTATTAGAGAACAGATATCTTTTATACAGTATTTGTACAATGCTAAACATCTCATTTTAATCATTTTTTTCATATAATATATTATGCAATGTTCTAAGGGTTTATGCCTCTATCTTGAATGAATTAGCATAGATATCATGCTTGTCAATTTTAGTTTTCAATTAATTTTTAACTGACATTTGTTGTGGCCCATCATAGTTCTTTTCTAAGCAGTGGTCTTGCTTTTTCCTCCCTAACAATCAACAGTGGCATCCTCACTAATTATACCCTTGAATAGTATTTCAATTCATTTTTCTCAGAATAATTTATTTTTACCAGTTCATTTTATTCACTAGCAAGGCTTCCTTTTGTAGTGTAATTGAGGTTTTAAGCATCCTGCATAGTCAAAGAACTCTTCATAAATGAGTTCAGAACCCATCTTTTTGTTTCTTCCTGTATTGTCCAGTAAGTTGAGCCCAGTCAAATGGATGCCAAATAAGAATTGTAAATTTTGGCCTTTTCATTCAAGAATACTACAATCATTGTCACTTTCTGTACATGTATGTCCTGGTGGAAGAAATCTGTGGTCTCATCACCTTCAAATGTCGGGAGTTCTACAAGGCCACTGAACACATTGCCATAATATATTTTATTTTCTTTAGCTACTTGTTTTACAGAGCACTGAAACAGATAGGACTTTCAGCAGTGATGGATAGGACAGGGCTTAATTAAAGTACAGCCCCAGCATTTGCCTAGTGCAAAAAAGGGAAATCACAGATAACAATGTTCAGGGCTGCCAACAGTGGAGTTTGAACCCACGATCTCCCAAATGTAAGGTCACAGCTATGTGAAGCAAACCATAAAGTCAACTCACTGTAAAGGAACTGAATGGGTTAATTTAAGTAATGGAAAAGAAGAAACAACTGCAAATTATACAGTATATAGAAATATAAGACCATTGATAGGAATGTGTAATAGGAAAGGTCATGTGGGAAAAGAGATAAATAGAAAGAAAGCAATCTCCCTATGAAGCTGAGAAGCAAATATGCACTCATTGGGGGCTGAGAAGAAATGTATGCAGATACCTGTTCCCTTAACATGTTGAGTGCTGAGCCGATTGTAGCACACTATTCCACTGGTGCCAGGCATATTTTTGAATAGTATTCCGCTGGTGCCAAAGCAATTGTACATGGTGCAGGCTGTTTATATAATCTTGGAATGTATTTATATGATGTACTAAGTAAATTTTATCTCACCATACCAAGGTCATGTTGTGGCTTCTCCAACCACTACTCTTATACCTTCATATCTTCCACACAATATAAATAACATTTGTTTGAGCGCCAGTTGCTTTTTTACGAAAAACAACAAAATTCAGTAGAGCATACCTCTTATATCAATTTTCTCAAGGCGTGAGGTGATAAACTCACATATCTGGCAATATACAGGGATATGGATCAGGACAATATTAAATTACTGTTGCATTTCCACAATTGAGGATTGTACATGGAGCTGGAATCACTTATTATAACTAAAATAAAACTGAGTTTATGACTATAATTTACGTCACAATGAACAATCATTGAAGTCTTTTAATTTAACAAAAAAATATATATATAGTGAGATTTGCAGTACTAATAAAAGGAAAATTTAATCTAAACAAAAAAAGCTATTGGCATGAACTTGATGTGAGATGTGATATCGCCGCTGGTTACATTCTTCTTCATGTTATGAATGCATAACATGTCTGATGCTTTAATTACCTGATGTCTGCATACACCGCTGTTGAACTTGAAATTCTTGGGAAAACCTATGAGCTGAAGTCAGGAGCCGTCTGCTGTTATCTTCTTATATAACAAGGAGTTGGCCTACATACCATGTACGCGTGTAGGGAGCTCCAATGTAATAACGTCCACTCAATATATTATAAGTAATTGACAATATTATTGAAACATCTTGTGAAGTCCATCCTCACAAGAAGATGATGTTTCTTTATCAGCATAGTACCCGTCTCTGCTTGGATACAACCACCACTTGTAGACTTCCTCGATTATTACAAGACCTCTTGAAAACACAACTCTTAGCTCTGACCATCACTCTAAGACCACTTCTTCCATTTGATGCATCTGACTGTTACATATGATCTGAACGATATGATCTGAATACCTCTCACCCCCGTTGCATCGACTTTTATAACCTCGCGATGACGACTCATCTCCCTACTCTCTGTTCATCCCTTCCACTTCAACATACAGTAGCTGGTGAATACTGACACTTGGTCGCAATCACGTGCCCACGCACTGATGTCATTAGTCAAGTGTTGTCTAAGTGTGCCCAAGCGGATTGCAGATGACTAAGTTTCATGCGTCACCGGGAATTCTACTTGCACACAACATTCTCAGTTAAACATAGCCTCGATTGCAAAATACTATGCCAGCTCATCTAGCCAGAGTTACAAGCCATAGCATGACTATATGAAACCAACAAATCTCACTTACAGCAATACAGAATAATTACAAACAAATTTCACTTAACCTATGATTAAATACAATAATATGTGTGATGCCTAATTATTACAGTCTAAATGATGAGAAACAGAATATAAAATCTAATGAATCAGGTTAATAATAATAATAATAATAATAATAATAATAATAATAATAATAATAATAAATACTGAATGGAATCTGTAACCCTGTTGTACGGTTACAATGTGTGACGCCATATGGTATCACATCAGTTTTTATGAAAGATAAAATATAGCGTGACGCCATATGGTGTCACAGAATTTTTTGACATGGAATGTGCAATATGAATTTCAAATACAGGAGATTTATTTGCTAATTCATATTAATGTAATATTTATGAAAACCTAGTAAAATGCAAAACAAGTACTTACATTACATATTGTTGTGAACAGTTTTCTGATAACTCGAAACAATGAAAATATGAGTATCAGCACGATTGGCAGGCAGAGACACTCGCATTGCAACATAAGCATTAGACTTTAAACAACAATTAACCTTCAGTCACTCTTTGTTGTTGTGAAATGATTCAAAGCACTTCAGACAAAGGAAAGGTGTGTTTGGACAGGTTGTGCAGACAGTTGTCACCCTTTTTGCGGCAGAAGCAGCAGCCTTTCTGCCCTTGACCTTGCATAGTTGCTGATAGCAGCTTTGACACCGACCTCAAGCTTTCCTGCAATATTGAAAGGAAGAAATAAAAAATAATTTTATAATTTGTATTGACCTCCTTCGGAAGTGCAATAATGTTGAACTTGATAACACTTACCTGGTACTTTTCTGTCCTTCCGTGTTGTTGGCTTCCCCAAGGTAGTGGTTCACTCTCTTAGGTGTATGTCTAACAGGGTCGTTAGTTAGACAAAGTAGAGTGCTGAACACGTTCCTTCGAAACTCTGCAAGAGACATTTTCTGATGTCCAGTAACCCGCGTCTTATTGTACAGAAGCAGTGCATTTACAGCAGCAGTGCCAAAATGAATGTCATCTGCAAATTTGTGGTACCATCGGATGGTTTTCCTCATTGCAGTGTGATACAAAGAAAGTTTGTCTGCAATATCTTTCCTCCTTTCATTTTATTGTACGTTATTACCATTTTCGGTTTAACCACATCTTTGTGTTTCCTGTTCTTTTTGCCCGTAGCAATTACATTATTAGGACATTTGGTTGACATAATCAGCATGTCCCTCTGATCTCTCCACTTCATCACTGTCAATCCATTTCCATTCTCCATTGCAATGAGTTCTACCTTCTTAAGCTTTGCATTTACAACACCCTTTGGTAAACCTTTTCAATTTTTCCTAAGTGTGCCAATAAAATGTGTCTTACAATCCAGTAGCACCTCAGCTAACTCAATTGAAGAGTAATAATTGTCAGTGCAGAGAAAGCGACCACTGTCCAGATACGGGCCTATAAGTTGCATTACACTTGAGTAGCCATGCTCAGTGTATTCTGAGCATTCAAGGTACCTTTACCAGTGTATACTTTAGTTTTGTAGGTGTAGCCCATGTCATCGCACAGCTTAAATTGTTTAACACCGTATCTGTGTGCCTTACCAGGCATAAATTGCCGGAATGATAAACGACCCCTACACGGAATCATTGATTTATCAACTACGAGGTTTTTGCCTGGAGTTTTGACACTCTTGAAGTTCATATGCATTATATGAGGCGGTCCGTTCCAAAACTCATCTTATCCATTTTCAAAAAAATTAGTTAGAGGTAGCATTGCTTCTTGGTGATGTTTGTGATAGTTCAATCACAAAATTAAGCACCAAAACTCGCCTTTTCCCATAGAAATCTGTCACCAAACTTAGGCTATTGTTTCATAACTCACCTTATCCATGGCGCTTGTCGTTCCAAAACTTGCCTTATACAATCAACCAATAGGAAGGGATTATTTCAGCACGTGACTCACGCTACAAATTACTCGCGTTTTATGCCAGTCTTTCCACTCTTTGAGTTGTTTACTTAATGTAGAGTCTCCGTGGCTCAGGTGGCAACACACCAGGCTCTCACCACTGGATACCGTGGTTCAAATCCTGGTCACTCCATGTGAGATTTGTGCTGGACAAAGCAGAGCGAAACAGGATTTTCTCCAGGTACTCCAGTTTTCCCTGTCATCTTTAATTCCAGCAACACTCTCCACTATCATTTCATTTTATCTGTCAGTCTTTAATCATTGCCCCAGAGAAGTGCAACAGGCCTCGGCAGCTGGCACAATTCAAATCCTCGCCGCAAGTTCGGGACTTCATTCATCCCATCCCTGACCCGGTCATCGACTGGAAAATAGGTCGTAGGTTGTCATTACTTATTATAGGTAATTATATTTGTTAACACAGTGAAAATACAAGAAATTTGCTATTTAAATTATTTAGAACAATAATAGATACCCCCACCCTCAGTTATAACATTAATCTGTGAGTAAAGAAATGGCAAATCCCTATGGACACAATCTATCCCGTTGCTTACAAACCAGTGTTGTGTAAAAACAAAATTCTAATTTTACACCAGCAGGAAAGAAACATATAAAACTGTAAAAAGAATGGTCCAGAAGTCTTAGGAATTTGTCTCTTAGAATGGAAGAGCTCAACTAATTTGCAAACAAATTGTTTGTACATATTTGTCCATGCCATTTATGCAATACTGAAATGCTGCATTTGGCTGTATTCTGTTAGTTATGTGGTATTGTTTCTTAAGCTATGATATATTCAGGGGCAAGAGAAGCTTGGTATGAAATGTTTGGCAGAGTACAACTGTCGCATTATGTTTGATGATCAGCCAAAATCAAACAGAGTCTGAAGCAGTTGATTAGGCCTTTAGTTCAAAGTACTACAAGAAATTCAGTAAGAACAATGACAAAGAATTACTACACTGAATATCAAATCATTTATAGATAATGAATGGGACTTTCAAAACATACAGAATCAATAGATGAAACTACATGTCACATCCGGCCTATGGTCTTGTCTTGACATATTATAATTACTACCTACCATCCACATGATCAGCCATTCCATACATGATGAAGCGTGCATCTTCATAATTATTCAGTACAATAAGCCGGGAGTTATGATCCAAACAAAATGTGAAAGCAGCTCCCCAACTCTTCTTAATATTATACAAGGTCACATTTCTGTCAGCAAGTCGTATTTCCACTTCTTTAGAAGACTCATCTTCTATTTTCTGGGCTATTGAGAAATATGGTATATAATTAGCCATAAAGATTTATGCACTCAAATCTTCATATCAAGATGGAAATAAAATTTACAAATCATTATGAGAATGTTTTTCACTTACCACTGGTACTGGTAGTATGATGAAAATAATTATTGTTTTGTGGACCAGGAATCTGGACAGGCCCTGACCAATTCTATAACTCTAGTGTTAATCTGACCCACAAAATAAGTTTAGAGCTAACTTACAAAAAAAAACTTGTATCGGTCATTGCCAAAAGGTCCTTTGTCCACATTTTTTAAAAATTAGGTGACCTCAGACTCAACATCCTTACGTAGGCATACACAGTCTGTGCTAGATGGATTTCTCCAGCGTACATGTATAGCCATAAGAGCGTACTGAAGTTTTCATTCCTTAATAAGATGCCGTTACTCCAGGATAGAGGGCACTTTAGTATTGAACTTGTCTTTAAGTAGTGCTTTCAACTGGTGATAGAAATCTGTGCTAATAGATTCTGTTGGATGTGGATTGTGCTGTGAAGATATTATATTAGTGTTTCTAATATAAATTCTTATCAGTACACTAATTTATTCATCCATATTTGATAGGATGGAGACAGAATGTATTAAAACAAAAAATAAAGTAGTAATGTGGAGAGTTGAGAGCCGGCCTCTCATCGCTGGATTCCGTGGTTCAAATCCTGGTCACTCCATGTGAGATTTGTGCTGGACAAAGTGGAGGCAGGACAGGTTTTTCTCTGGGTACTCTGGTTTTCCCTGCCATCTTTCATTCCAGCAACACACTCCAATATCATTTCATTTTGTCTGTCAGTCATTAACCATTGCCCCAGAGAAGTGCAACAGGCTTTGGCAGCTGGCACAGTTCCTATCCTTGTTGCTAGATGGGGGCTTCATTCATTCCATTCCTGACCTGGTCAAATGACTGGAAACAGGCTGAGGACTTTCATTTCCAATGAGGTGGAGAGTTGGAAAAGAAATGTAATAAAGAAATCCAAAGTTAAGAGCTCTGAACATGTGTCATACTCTGGAAAGTTGATTGCAGGAAGAAAAACTGATGGAAAATTGCACTGCAGTTATGGTGACCACATGAAAATAAATAAAAAGAGGATGAAACTATTTAAAAAAGGAGGACAATGCTGGAAAAAAGAGGACACAAAAATCCTCCACTGAGATCCTGAATTTAGACATATATTATAATTTTCAAATACATAAACAACATTTATCCATTTACAGTAAATTTAGAGTAAATTCTTAGAAAATGTAAACAATGAAACTATTTTGCACTCCTTGCTGGTATTTTTCTGAAGATTACTGTATTTACACAAATAATCCCTGCACCACAATTTTAGGATCATTTTGGAAAAAATAAAATGAACTGAAATTCCTTCTATCGAAAGAGTAACATAGTAACATAAACAAACATTTCATATCACTCCATGAGGTCCACGTGTTCTTTACGCAAATATGAACATGTTAATTTATGGATATAGCTGCTTTGCCCGAGGTGATAAAAATACATTGTCACTGCTATAAAATGCCATGAAAATGAGCAAGTAGGCCTATTTACGTGACAGGTATTTCATTAATCTGAACTTGCAACAGGCTCAATTCCCTGTAGATTGGAAGATTCATTGTCTCTTGCACCACTAGAATCCTCTCCTAAATTACAAATACGTCACACCTCACATCTAAAGCACTTCTCACATGCAGTCTCTTTTTACTCGGATAGTAACACAACCGGCGGTGGATAATTCCTTTTGTGAAATGTAAACACTTGAAACAGACACACCGGCGAATTCGTATGTTAGTTTTGTGTTACAGTAAAACCACATTGTTATGTAATTTCGAATTAACCACCAACTTGTAATTCAGAAATGCCAACTCTTGCCGCGTCACAAAATATTCTGATACACATTACTGCATGCAATTAACATTGATTCACAGTTTAAACCTTTCAAATGCCATGGAAAAATTCTATTTATGAAATGTATCCAACAAAATGCATTTACATTATTCAAATAATACACTTCGATAACTCACTGGCAAACATAACCTCACGCAATGAAAGAAATAAAAAAGCATGATTCAAAGACGAGGACATATTGTGCTGGTTCCCATGTGCAAGTGTTTTATTTTTAGGTTTCTTGTACTGTTTGCATTTTTAGATGCCTTGTACTTGCACGGAAAGTGCCCGACACCCTTAAAACATCATGACGTTTCGAACTTTCCTATGACGAAGGGAGGAAGTATTTTGCTTCCATCTGCATTGTAATACTGTAGAGTGACCCCACGTCCTTTAAAACCATAAGTCTGTCTGGGCTCGACAGTAAAAATAAAATAATAAATAAATGCAGTTTCATCGGCATTGACAGTATTGTTCGGTAGTACGAATTGATTATAATAGGGAACATGCATGATCCGGGGTTTTAATTAAAAATATGCTAATCTGATTCAAAATTTCATGCAGAATTCAAAAATGTGATCAGAATGTACAAATAATAACTCCAAACGTGATAAAAATCTACGAAAATGTCACGTCACGCAAGCACGCGATCTCATTGGTCTGACGTCATCGTACAGGTTGACTGAATTAGCAGACGAAATAACACAGTGTGCTGTGAGAAGCAGGATACACTTCGCGTGTTTCTACTTTACGTTAGTGTCTAGTATGGTTAAATTCGAGGTCTATACATTGGATAATAATCTGAGTGGTATATTTTAGACTTAAAATGAATCCTGCGCAGACAGTGAGGCAGAAAACTTATAAATGGTGTAGAGTTCCGATGTGCAATAGCACATCGCATACCATACCAAACAAATTGTTTATAAATGTTCCAAAGACGCTAAAACTAGGAAGAAATGGATTTTGGCGAGCCGGAGAAATGCTGGTGATATATCGGAAAAGTTTACAGTTTATATATATATATTTTTTTTTAATATTTTAACGTAAGATGAATTTGTTTGAATTTTCAAATCACTTTTCCATGTCAGCTGTTCTAGTGGTAAAACTTTAAATTGTAATGTATAATGCTTTATTTAAATGCTTCAATTACGTCTTGGACACGAGGCTGACGTATTTGAGCACCTTCAACTACCACCGGACTGAACCAAGTTGGGGTCAGAAGGCCAGCACCTCAACAGTCTGAACCACTCAGCCCGACTTGTGAAGATATATTTATCTTTATCATGTTTAACTTTTTCCCTCCACAAAGATATTTAATTCTCTTTCATGGGCCCTGGAAGTGGGTAGGCCAGTTGTCCCAACCATAAATATATATTTTTTTGGGAATGATAGATATATAGTACTATAGTACTATAGTACTATGATCTTTCTTTCTTTCCTTCTTTCTTTCTTTCTTTCTTTCTTTCTTTCTTAATCAGTTTATCCTTCAGGGTTGGTTTTCTCTCGGACTCAGCGAGGGATTTCACCTCTACCACTTCAAGGGCAGTGTCCTGAAACGTTGAGACTTTGAGTATGGTGATGAAACTGGTGAGGAGGGCCATTACCTCGCCCAGGCGGCCTCACCTGTTATGCTCAACAGGGGCCTTGTTGGAGGATGGGAGGATCGGAAGGGATAGACAAGGAAGAGGGAAGGAAACGGCCGTGGCCTTAGGAAAATACGAAATACGAAAATACGAAAAACCACTTCGAGGATGGCTGAGGTGGGATTCGAAACCCTTCTACTCAGTTGACCTCCCGAGGCTGAGTAGACCCCGTTCCAGTCCTCGTACTATTTGTTTTCAACTTTCATGGCAGAGCCGGGAATCGAAACCGGGCCTCCGGGAGTGGCACACATTAACCACTACACCACAGAAGCGGACTAGTACTATAATGCTACCTATATGTTTATGTTAGTGCTGAAATCCGATTTCTTACTTTACTAATGCTGAAAGCCCGAAAATGTAATGTTATTCTTTAATAGGGGAATCAGTCTAGAAGGAAATGTTGAAAGTGATGTGATCTCTATCCAGGTTCGTTGTTATCCTAATACTATGGGTTACAGTACATTCCACGTATATAAAAGACGCCACTTACAAACTTGCTTGTTATCCGCGAATTTCGGCGGCCACAAAAGTCACATTTTTCAAGAATGATGACATCTACACAGGGTAGATTTTCTGACTGTGCTGTTTCGAACCTTTCTTCTGTCATTTCGAAGTTACTCGCGATCATGAATAATAAACAATCGGCTTTTAGCAACGGCTGATGCACAACGGCTGGTAGAGCTCCATGCGGTACTGGATCGTGACGTCACAGCGCGCCGCTTACGTCAGAGGCCGTTTCACTCGCCTTGCGGAAAGGCACTATTAAACATTTTTTTAATGGTAGAAAACAAGGCAACATACCACAATGTAATACGTTTACGTACTATTTCATTGGTGTACTTTTCAAAAAAAATATTTTTGAAAATTATGCATGTTCCCAATTATGAGCCTCACTTTTTCGCCTGCTGTCGGCATCGCCAGTCTTTGCAGATACTGCTTCTCCACACAATGCCTGCTACGTGATATTGTGGCGTTCCTTAAAACACCAAATACAAAAGAATATACGATTTCACTTGAACTTAGCAACTATGAAAGACACTATAGACACACTAAAGTGAGTGAAAGTGCGGAAAGCTACCCCTGTACTTTCCAGAAGATGCGTTTTATAGTGACATGGACAAATTTTGAATTTAAATTACTCTGTAAAATACTATTTTGTTAATGTAAAGTTAAAAGTCTGAATAGTTTTCCGTTTAAATATGACATATGGGGACAGTTTTATTCCATCTGCAGTTACACAAAGGATAACTGTACACCCAGCATCAAAAACTAGGTGAACCAGGAGTGTGTTGCCAACCTCGACGCAAATAAAACCCACGCCCCAATTTCGTGCCTCAATTTGTTTAAAAGTATGCGGGGATTATTCGCGTATATACGGTAAGTTTTCTTCAGGAGCTTTGGCTTGTCCAACATACACTTATCAAAAGATACACATGTAAATTCCTTTAGATTACACTGAACCATTAAGAGGATTTTCACAAATTCTACTTTGAAATGGTTCTTATTGTGCTGAGATCATGTTCGGCTCATCAGGTGCAGGTGTTTTGATTTGACTCCCGTAGGCAACCTGTGTGTCGTGATGAGGATGAAATGATGATGAAGACAACAAATACACCCAGCTCCCATGCCAGCGGAATTAACCAATAATGGTTAAAATTCCCGACCCTGCTGGAAATCGAACCCGGGCCCCTGTGACCAAAAGCCAGCATGCTATCCATTTAGCCGTGGAGCCGGACACTGGTAGAGATGATGTATGAGCATCCTCAGTAGTTCAGCCCTTTCCTACTCCCATTTGAAGCAGCATCACTAAACGGTAAACCCTATAATCACTCCTCCCTAAGTCAATTTAATGAATGTAATATTTATTGGTTCATCTCTAAATTTCAACCTCTAATGTTGGCAGTCTTAAATGCTTTTCTATCCATCACTAAGCAAAATCATTGTTGCCTATTCTTTGAAGAATTCCAACAGGAATTTTCTACTGCTCGAAAATTCTATTTATACAAAAAATCATTATAAGCATTTCGTAAATGTTTTCATAGCTACTATTCCTAATTTACTTAGACCTTAAAAGAGATATAATTATAACCTCTTTTATTTCCACTTATGAAATGGTAATGCCTACATCTTCCTTCACAGATTTACATACTCTGTATTTTCAGAACTTTTTTCATTTAATTTTTTATACTAGTATTTTTTCATTTGAAAATATATTTTTTGGTACCGGTAATGAAAGTTGATCTTATGTTCCTAAAAATATGAGTTTGTTTCTGCCAATACTAATAAGATCTAGTATATTAACAATTCAAAGTTTAAATTAGAAATATTTAATGCTTACATTGTTCACAAAGGAATCCTCTCTTGCGGTCACAACTCATCTCCACTAACACTGGATGGTCACATAAGTGTCTATCCAACAAAACACAGCCACTGTTATTACGACTAGAGTTGTACAGCCAAGGGGGGTAACCATCCTCTCCCATTACAGAGGGTAATACTTGCCCAGTAGTAACCCATCGCCACTGAGATTTATGATAATATCCACCAATCCAAATATTTTCCAGATCTAGGAACATGACAAGGATTTTAACTGGAAATTTAAGATTAAAGTTCGATTTTAAGTATTGGAAAGGAACAAAAAAAATGCCAAATCAAGTTGTGTACAGCAAGATAGGAATATAAAAAGGAATAGGCCTATATTACAGGATAAACATAACAACAGGTCAGTTTGAGAAGGGGGAATAATAGAAACAGGAGATAAGGACAAATATGAAAATACAAAAACAAAAGGACAATATATCTTCAAATAAATGGGCCCTCTCATTTCCAGTTCTGTCATCAATTAATTACAAATACATGTACCAGTACAGACAACAAATTGATATAGAACACCAGACAAAATTCACACATTTTTTATACACAGTATTTATACAAATTAGGCGAACATGTTTTGTAACATCTGGTATGTGAACGTTAATTTGGAAGATGGGGTTCCAATGATCATACAGCATACCTTGAGACCTTAGCTACTCAGGGTATGTCAAATCGAAGTTATACTCCATCTGTAGGCATAGCCATGTATTAAACTGTCAGGTGTCCCCACAAAACAAAGTGAATAGTGGTGCGTCTGTGTGTCGTTGTGAGGTACACAGACTACTGGGGTCATTTGAGCATGTTGTACATAAACCAGCACATCCCATGAGACATCTTAACAAGGTTGAAGTCACAAGGGCCATCATTTTAATCCAGGAAGGATGGACTTTTCGTCGTGTTGCTGTGGATTTCAATGTTTCGCCGTTAGTTATTCACCACTTGTGGAATTGCTATAATGAGATAGGCCAGTTCACAAGGAGGGTTGGACAAGGTTGTGGACGCATAACAACCCCACAGGATGACCGATATCTGACCATCTGTGCATTGCAGCATCATTCAGCAACTGCCAGACAACTGCAACAAGACCTCTGGAGGGTCACTAAAGTCACAGTGCCTGACCAGACAGTAAGGAACAGGTTAAGGGAAGTGTCCTTACAACCCAAACATCCTGTTTGAGTGCCCCGTTTAATGGAGCAACATCACGCAGCTCGCCTTCTGTTTGCCCGTATCCACGTCAACTGACAACTTCGCCAATGGAAATCTGTGTTATCCACAGACGAGTCCAGATTTCCCCTGACACAGCATAACATCCTTCGTTAATGAGATATAAGTATCCTCAAAAAAAAAATAACTCATTTTTCAAATCATGTCTCTCCCCCCTCTTAATTGGATTTTGTGTTAAACAAAATAATATGTACATCTTTATTTTTAAAGGAGATTCCAAAAAAAAATTTTCATGTCTGTAACATCTTTAGTTTTTGAGATATAAGTATCCTCATAAAAAGAATTCAACCCATTTTTTCAGACCTTTTACAATCCCACCCCTTAAGTGTACTTTTCCGAAACAAAAAATATGTGTTACTTTATTTTTAAAAGAGATGTAAAATACCAATTTTCACATCTGTAATATGTTTTGAGATATGCTCATTTTATAGTGCTTACATATGTTATTTTCTTTCTAGTTTATAATGGTAATTTTAAGATAAGATTCTGAATATTTTTCTCAGATGTACACTGTTAGTGAAGACTGCTTAAGTGTAAGAGAGGACCACAACTCCTAACTTCGCCACCACAAATAAAGGCAAATATAATATAATAATAACTTCCCCTTAAGTGGACTTTCAGAAAACTAATTATGCATGTTCCTTTAACTTTTACAGGAAACACTAAAAACTTAACATACCAGAAAAATAAAACAGTTCATTAATAACAGAATAAAATGCTTTGTTCTATAAGAACATCCCCAGAAACAAGCTTGTCAATGGCTGAGAGTAAATGAATGCAAAAGAACTTTGATTGACAAGAAGAAAACACTTGAAAAATACAATACCTTTGATGCAATGATTACATCATATCAAAAATTCTTCTCTCACATATGAATTTCATCCGTTCAGTAATTAGTTTATAGTTAACTTCGTAGATGCTTTCCTTACAATTTAATTCCACAGAAATATACAACCTGTGTCTGAATGGTGAATGGTCGCCTAGGTTGTACACCGTGCTAGTTCGGACGATGCGCTCGTGCATACGCATTGCGAGACATGACATCAAGTGCCCCTATCGGTCAACTCAACACAGTTAAATGGAGTTGAACACTGCAACACATCGCACGGAGTCAGTGTGAGGACTTGTGTCATTGCACAATGGAATGCAAAATGGAGCAACGCGTTAACATGAAGTTTTGCTTCCACCTAGGGAAAATGGCAACGGAAACATGCGCAATGTTAGTGCAAGTTTACCATACTCAAGCAGTGAGTAAAAAGTGTGTTTTTGACTGGTGTAAACGCTTTCAAGATGAAAAGGAAGGTGTTGAGGATGAGCCACATTCGGGTCGACGAACCACAAGTACATCTCCAGACAACATCAAACGAGTGCGACAGATGCTTGCGAATGATCAGCGACTGTCCTTACGAATGATAGCAGACAAAGTGGGTGTAGGCAAGGACAGTGTAAGGACCATTGTTCATGAACATTTGAAAGAGCAGAGGATTTGTGCCCAGTTTGTACCGCACAACCTGACAGATGAGCAGAAGCAAACTCGGATGGAAACGTCGGGAGATTTCATTGACGTTTGTGACCAAAATCCGGAGGTGTTGAAAACTATCATTACAGGAGATGAGTCGTGGTGCTACCAGTATGATCCGGAGACCAAGAGACAGTCAATGGCGTGGTGTTCAGAGTCTTCTCTGCCTCCCAAGAAAAGATGGCGCACAAAGTCCAAGATTAAGACAAGGCTGATCACCTTTTCTGACAGCAATGGTGTCATTCATCATGAATTTATATCCCAGGGTACACCTGTCAATGCAGAATTCTACGAGGGAGTTTTGAAATGGCTACTGCAATGCATCAGAAGGGTTCGGCCTGAACTGTACCAGAGTGGACAGTGGAAGCTCCTCCATGACAATGCGCGTCCGCACACTGTGATCCACGTGACCCAGTTTCTCGCCGAACGCCAGGTGACTGTCCGTCCACACCCTCCGTATTCTCTGGATTTGGTGCCGGCAGATTGTTTTTGTTCCCCCGTCTTAAATTAGCCCTGAAAGGCCACTGGTTCAACAGTGTAGCAGGTATCCAACAATGCGTGACAATGGTTCTCCGGGAGATTCCAAAAGAAGCGTTTGCTGCCAGCTTCCAGCAGCTTTACAGTCAATGTCAAAAGTGTGTTGTAGCTAACGGAGATTACTTTGAAGGCCAGTAAAAGAGTTTTTTGGGTAACTTACATTGTCTTTATTTTATGAGACCATTCACCAAACTTTTCAGACACAGGTTGTATTTTTTACAGACAATGCAGTGATCAGTTTTCACATATGAACAGTATTTTTAAATTCAACAAAGTCAAAAAAAGGAGGTAATCAGTCACTCTAAAGAAATATTATTTACAAGAGAAATCAAGCCTGAATCATGGCAAACCAACCAGGTCTGCTCTTGAGCATCAATAAACCAAGTTCATTGGCTATTTCAACATTGGGCACTGTGGCAATCCGCATCCCCTTTGCTCGACACAAGACAACAGCCTGCTGCCAATCAAAGTGGCCATGGAAAAGTGTGTATGACATCCTCTGTAAAACACCATGCTGCACTGGCAGTGATTTTCCCATGTCCACACCAACACCTGCAAAATAACAGAAGGTTTTACATTACTTGCATACAAGGTTGTAATTTTGTTGTTGTTGTTGTGATATCTGAAGCCATATCTTTTCATTTTCAACTCAATTTATTCAGTCTGCCAGAACTCATTTTGAATAAATACATTTATAAACTACTTTACAAAGAAAGCATATACGAGGGCCGTCCAATAAATAAATTTCCCTATATTATTTTTCTGCAACCTATATACAACATACAATACGTTCCTCCACCATGTATTAACTCAGTACCTCACTCAATAGTTGCCACCTACCTTCTGCGGAAAGTATGCCTAAGAAGGGTTGCACCCAGGCTATAAAGTAAAGTAAACTCGTGCCCTCATCCCAAGGTGGTGCAGCTCTTTACAGGCACACCCCCAATGGAGGTGAACTGCATGTACCATTTCAACCACATACCAGCCCTCCTGCCAGTTTTAAATTTCTGACTGTACCGGGAATCGAACCCGGGTCCTGAAGATGGCAACTAATAACAGTAGCCGTTAAGCTACAGAGGCAGACCACCCAGCCTATGATAAGCAATATTATTATATTCACTTCAAACAATCGCTGTTGCAGAGATCGAATCTCAGTGTAATAAAATTGAATCTCAATGTAATAAGTCAGCATTTGACATTGTTCCAATGTAAGGTACCCATATTATTAGATTTATGGACACATTGGAAAACCATTTCTAGAACAAACTTCTGGAACATTTACTATCATCATCATCATCATCATCCACTTAAAATATGCTCTCATTACATTTCAAATTGGAATGTGTGGCTTGGCTACAGTATGTTCCATAAAATGTAACATCTGGTATTACATCAAACAGTTTATGCTATCCAATAGGAATACAAATAGAACTTAATTCTTACTCTTTTCACAGATGAATGAATGCTGAAGATGACAATCCAAGTCCGTAAACAATGGAAAATCATGCCCTTTCCGGCTGAGAGCTAGACAGTCTTTGCCCAGACGTTTGTAATTACGGCTCCAGGGAGGGTAGCCATCTTCACCACATGTTCCCTCTAGTAAATCACCTGTGGGAGACCATATCCACTGGTGATGGCCATAGTGAGCTCCAATCCATAGATACTCCAACTCTATCCAAAATCAGAATATTTTAAGTGAGATGAGAAAATGTCAACTAAAAAGGTAACTGTAATTTACATATTAAACTTACCGTACTATTATTCTATTTTGTCAATAATGTATGGTGACTACTGTTAGCTAATGAGAAAATTGCTGTAGTTGTGAATGGTTTTAAGTAAGATTAAATCTAACTTTTCTTATCTTTCTTTGTACAAATATCATCTATGGAAATATATATGTAATGATTTCATGATATGTTCCATGTGATAACATCACAATCATTTGGATGAAGGAAGCAAGGAAAGCAGAGCTTTCAGTTAAACATGACTGTCGCTATAGTGATCATAGCCATAGAACCTCCAAGTTAATGTGGAATCCAAACCACTGGACATGACTTTTCATTAAAAAGAAGGCAGATGGACAAGAAGTTACTCATGAAACACCTGGCAGCAAACATTCACCAACAACCTGCAGCTTTACGGATTGTCACGGAGCGATGCAGAATTAAACCCAGAAGACAGACAGTGGAGGAGAGATTTAGTTGCCCAATGTGCTCAACAGACTAGGAGGAACTGAGACTGTATAAGAAACAACTACATAAAATTGTGATTAAAGTACATGAAGTTTTGATTTGATTACTTTAACTTCTGAACTAATAACTGATTAAAGTTTAATTCAAACAGCAGGCCAAAATGACTTTAAGTCAAATACTTTGAGAATGTGATTTGTTGAAAAGAATACCCCTTCACCATTTTATTCATCCACAATAAATCTTGGATTACTTGCATAAATAAACTGATAATGTCTATGTGAAACTATTTGGAATATACATATAAGATATTAACTATATACACACTGTTGAAAGATCCACATCAGTAAGTGTGAAATCACATTGTCTCATAGTTATGTTACCACAGATGATGCATGCTTCTACAGTGGCAGCAATGGCCAATGGAGGGATATACATAGTCATAGATCTGACTCACAGCCACAATAAATGGCAACAAAAGAGGGAGAAATGTACGAAGAATGTATTTAGGTTGCTCATGAATACTGAGAATTTTGTATATCGAACATATACTACCTGAGTATTACTGAGAGCTATTCAAATGATACTTCACTCCTCCTTCTCTTGTATTCCTTCTTCTTTGATCACCCTTATCCTGGGAACTCCTGAATGAAGTTAATGTGTTTATGTGTCTTCATTTGACCATCACTGCCATTCTAATATTGCAGTATTGCAGAAAGATAGTTTAACTTGTGTGGCATCATCCCATAAAGACACACACAAACTAATGATGAAACCTCACTCAATTTGTGATTATTCATAATGTGCTAAGTGAAGTGGACATTACTAAATCAATGACCACAACATGGTAAATGCCAGCACTGGAAACATAAGTGAATGTAGGCTATCTGAGAACCCTTACTATGGTCATAGTAACATGTCTCAGATCATTTTCCATATCATCATGGTCTGCACACTTTGAAAGTTTAATGGGGCAATGTTGGTCATCCATGAGTTCAGGGATGAACCAGTGCAGTGGTAATGCTAGACACTGATCTGTGTCAGTTTGCAGTTGTTACTGATCACGGATTTTGCAAAATGAACATATGTCTATAAATGAAGACTCCACTTGCAAAACTGCCTATCGGTACATCCTTAATAAACGATTTTGTACAAATCGCAGAAAACTAATAACTCCTTTCGTTTTGGTGGCAGTGACCAATACTTTTCAGTTTTATACCTGAGTGAACACACATTTAGTACAGTCATAAATATGAAAATCAAGGCTTGATATTTGCAAAGATATTAAAGATTTTTGGTTAGATGTAGAAAGTTTTGGAATTTTACACTGGAATGAGGGAATTTTGAAAATGACTTCATCATTTGGATTAAAGGAATATTATAATTATATACATCCCTTGGAATATGGAAAGGACATGGTAGTAACATTTCTAGATATTAAAAAGGCATATGACAGTGTCCCAAGGAATTTGGTATGGAAAACATTGACAGAGGCACAGATTGGGAATGAAACAGTACTGATGGTAATAGCATTTGTATCAAAATTATGAAAGCTGTGTTAGAACCAAAGTGGGTCAAACTGAATGGTTCAGAGTTGAGACAGGCTTAAGACAGGGAAGTGTATTGTCTCCCTTACTCTTCATTATCATCATGGATAGAATTTTACATAATATTAAGGAGAAGATGATGGGTGAGCAAGTAAAGTCTATGTTCTTTGCTGATGACTTTGTAGTTTGGGGAGATAATGAAGCAGAAGTACAGACACAAGTTGATTTATGGAATGAGGAGATAAGAAATTTTGGGATGAAGATTAGTACTGTGAAAAGCAAGACTTTGAACATGACGAGAGGTAACAGAAAACCCAGGGGAGTGATAAAAATAGGAAATGAACCTCTTGAAGTAGTGAAAATTTTTAAATATTTGGACAGCATGATCACAAGATGGAAATTTGGATGGAGAAATTGATTTAAGAATACAGCAGTCTGCAAGTTTCTACCAGCGTGTGAGAGAAATTGTATGGAACAAGGATGTGCCAATGAAGTGTGAGAAGATTTTATACTCGTCCCATTATAAACCTATACTGACCTATGCTGCAGCAGCCTGGACGTTGACTAAGTGGAACCAAAGTAAGATACAAGCAGCTGAAATGAGGTTCTTGAGGAGCATACAGGGGAAGACAAGACGAGATAGAATACCAAATGAGGAAATAAGGAGAAGCATGGAAGTATTTAAACTTCAAGAAGAGATTGATATAGCAAAAATGGTTTGAACACATGAGAAGAGAAGAGAGAGAATACCAAAGAGAACATTCATGGATACAGAGACTGGAAAGAGACCTAGGGGATAGCCTAGAATAAGATGGAGGAGCTCTGTTGTGGACTGTATTGCAAATAGAGGAGTCTATAGCAATATAGTTCTAGAAGAGGAATGGTGGAAAGATCGAGTAAGGTGGAGAGCTTTGGTACACTACCCTACCCAGAGAGAATCTGGAAAATGGAATGGATGAATAAGAAAAAGAAGAAGAAGAGACATCCCTGTAAGCAGATATCATAAATCATAGAAATATAACTGTCTAGAAAAATTGGCATATTTATCAGGGGCCCAGGGAAGAAACAAATGACAACTAAATTGTTTTTTTCTTCAAGAGTTTTTAAGGTCTTTATAAAATATTTTTGCTTTTTGCATATGCACCCTAAACTTTGTCATGGGTTCACATTTTTCATGAGGCACTTTACATGAGACAATTGGGTTGTTAAGTCTGATGCAGTCAGAGCAGACATCCGTTGCTGGAGATTTGAAGCCAGTATTAAAGGATGTAACAAACACCTTTCTAAAAATTTCTCATTTAACTGACAGATCCTTGTTTTCTGTACCAGTACAATAAGTTTCCCACAAATTTTTAATGCTACTGTTACTAGGAAGATATTGCTGTGCAGGCCTTTCTCTACCATAGTGCGAATCAACTCATTTTAGATTGGAAATGAAAGTAATAACTGACTCCTTATGCCTCTTGAAAACATTACTATGTTTATCACCACCTCTTTAGGGATGCTGCCTGTGTTCATAAATTTCCAGTTCAGATTCTGTATTCAAAATCTTGAGATTCCATGTATATTCAGAAAGGCAGTGCTACAGACTAAAGTCATACCTTAGCTTACGTTTTACAAAATAACCTATAGTAACTGAATTTCCTGGTTGAATGCCTTTGACAGAATGCCTTGCTGTAGGAATATTTTGAGATGTGTGCTTCAATATGAATTTATCTTGGTCTATTTTTGAATAGTTAGCATAAAAGGTTGCATGAAATTTTTGTATATCCTGTGTTGTCAAACCACCACAACCACAACAGTTTTTGATTACATCCTGGAAGATTAGTGAGAGAAGCAGGCCTATATCTGAAAAGAAATAGCCAGGTTGAGTGGCTCAGACGGTTAAGGCACTGGCCTTCTGACCCCAACATGGCAGGTTCGATCCTGGTTCAGTCCAGTGGTATTTGAAGGTGCTCAAATACATCAGCCTCTTGTTGGTATATTTACTGGCACGTAAAACAATTACTGCGGAACTAAATTCTGCCACCTTGGTGTCTCCAAAAACCATAAAAGTAGTTAGTAGGATGTAAAGTCAATAACATTATTATTATTATTATTATTATTATTATTATTATTATTATTATTATTATTATTATTATTATTATTATTGAAAAGAAACACATTTAAAGTAATTAATACTGAAATTATTTTGTATTATTTACACCAGCTATTCAATTACTCAAAATTGTTTAAATCATTAGGACTTAGACCCTCAGAATTAAAAATTATAGCTACCCTTACCTCTTTTATTTCTCTTTGTTTTTCCTCCATTTCGATGGATCATTCAGTTTATTTCGTCACCTACCAGGAGATGATAGCAATATAGCTTATACAGTGTTAGTAATTTTTTTTGAAAACATGAACTTAAATTGACCTTGTAGGAAAAATTAAAAGAAGGGTGTAGAGAGTTTTGGAACCCAAACAACAACTAGTAGTAATCTTGCTTATGGATTGAAGAAGTTATGAAAATAATTCATCTAGGAAAAGAGATAGCTTTGGAGCAGTGCACATGGTGGAAGGAGAAAGTTTTGAAAAATTACATCAACTTTGAAGCTAAGTTATGCAGGGAAAGATCAAGATTAGCCATGAAATGAGTACCTAACAGATATGTTAGAAGAGTTTGTTGAGAGACTAAAACTGCCATTACCTCATTTTTCTAAAAAGTGGAAGGAAGCAGTTTTGGAAATGGAGTCTTCAAATAGTATGCCATTTAATTTGTATCCCTATCCCTATGCCAAAATACTACTAACAGTACTACTATTATCGGCACACTTTATCTTGGTGCATTTACACCCTAGTGCTGAATCGGTCGACCTCGGCAATCTTCGAGATTCATACTGGCAACCTTTGAAACACAAACTATGAATCGCTTAAGCATCATTGTGTGACATCTGGCGTACACTTTACGTACTAGTACTGTTGTTGTTTACACAGCAAAGCCAATCTATAGAATTCATGCTAGGAACAAGATTTGCATCGAGAAATGTTATATAATGTGTATGTGACACAGTTATTGGCTTAAGATAATAACGGTTTAGAAACTTCATATCGATCAATCATATTCTCGATTCAATTCAGATTTCATTTTCATTCAGTTGGCAGTACTACCGGAACCGGGGCAGCTTCCTCCTTACTCCTCACCCCCGTACACAAATGCACCAAGATAAAGTGTGCCGATAATACTACTACTACTGGTGCTGCTGCTACTACTACTACTGACGTGCTGCTATTGAATGTCTAGTGTTGTTTGCTGCTCCATGTATTTGCTTAATTAAGTGGTGTTTTAAAGGCTATGTATGGATATATATATATTGCAATTATAAGTGGAAGTGCTGCCCTTCAGAATGTGGTACTATCTCTCTTTGAAGAGCTAAAGAGGCATCCCTTTTCTGTCAAGGTAAATAAGTCATTTATATTCCTTTAAATAATTTAAGGTTATGTTCTCAAAGATAAAAGACAGTAGAAGTATCGAGAACAGCAATGTCAAATCAAATACAGGTCAAATCCAAAGAGGTTGAAATAGATGTAGAAAACCAAAGAGGTTCTATGTCGGATGAGGAGCTGGACGTAACCATGGAACTGCAGAGTATGAAGACTTTTTTTTTTACTAGGGGCTTTACGTCGCACCGACACAGATAGGTCTTATGGCGACGATGGGATAGGAAAGGCCTAGGAGTTGGAAGGAAGCGGCCGTGGCCTTAATTAAGGTACAGCCCCAGCATTTGCCTGGTGTGAAAATGGGAAACCACGGAAAACCATCTTCGGGGCTGCCGATAGTGGGATTCGAAGCTACTATCTCCCGGATGCAAGCTCACAGCCGCGCGCCTCTACGCGCACGGCCAACTCGCCCGGTAGTATGAAGACTACAAACCAAAGAGTAGGATTAGAAGAGATGTGACTAGAAATTGAGAAGTTAGTCAAGTATAGTGAAGAATTATTAGCATTAGTTAAGATGACTCCTAATTACCAAAGCGGAGATGAAGAAAGGTATTAAAGAAATGGGACAAATGGCAGAAATCATTCGTAGTCGTTCGTGGGAATGGGAACAATTTGATATGAATGAAGATCCAAAGGTTAGGAGTGATTTGGAACAGAGCTCTACCTCTAGTAAGAAAATAACCCGTGATGTTGGGACACAGGTGCAATTCAGTGATAGAGTGCTAGATATAGAGCAGACCCTCTTGGAAGCTATGTGCTTTGAAGATTTTGTGAAGCTATTCGATAAGGAATGGCCTGACTGTGATCACAGTAACATGCACGTCATCTCTGGAAATATAGGGAAAATGACTGATTGGGATATATCAATGGTTGTAAATCCCAAACATCTTACAGAGGATGTTGGAATTATGACAAGCATGAAGAATATGCATTCAGAAATCTCTGACTTGCTGAACTCTAATCTGGAGGAAGGTAAGACGGAATTCCTGCGCACCGTTACGCAAACATACATGAGTCGAGGAGGAGAGCAGGAGAAGCTGTGATATGTGTATGTAATACCATATTAATTTAATCAAGATGGATTAAATGACCTGCAGAGCCTGTATTCATGTCTCACCCACTGGAGGGAGATAACTGAGACTCATGCAAGAAAGAAGGTGCTGATAACTATCCCGGATATCCTTGACCGGAATTATACAAGGAAAATCTTGGGATGGATGTTTCATAAGAATGATATCGAAATAGGGTGCTTGGAATTGGGTAAAACACAGGTAAAACAGGCTGTTTCTGTGGGGTTAACATCGAAAAATAATCCTTAAATGATAATACTCAGGAAACAGTTATGTGCAAAGCTGCGGCCAAAACATATGTCGAATTGCTTAAAACAGTAAAGGAAGGAGTAAACATCGAAAAAATTGGTGATAAAATAAAATGAATAAGAAAAATAGCAAAGGATGACCTTATACTTACTGTAGAAGGCAAAGGAAAAGCTGACGTATTACAATGTGAGATAACTAAAAATGTCAAGGAAATAGAGGTTTCAACAAAGAGGAAGGAGACAACAATTCTACAATTCTAGTGTATGGTATGGATCCAGATTTAAATGAAAATTATCTTAGAGCAGCACTCTCCTTAGAAGCTGCCATTGAAGAATCACAGATCAGTATTACGTCAGTAAGACTGGGGAGGTTTGGAAATCTGAATGCTACCATAATCTTGCCAACGGAACCATCGAAAATACTGTTAAAGAAAAATGTGGGATGGGCAACCTGTATGGTGAAGGGAAGAGTTAGAGTTGCAAGGTGTTTTAAATGTCTTGGGTTTGGACATAAAGCGCCACACTGTGACAGTAAGGATGACCTATCACGGAGCTGTTTAAATTGTGGACAAGAAGGCCATTGGGCAAAGGATTGCGGGAATGATTTGTTTTGCACCACGTGCTAAGTGGAGGGCCACTGCTCAGATCAAATGAAATGCCCTACTTACAAGAAGTTAATATTAGAGGCAAGGAAGTTGAATTTAGACGACCAATAATGGACATACTGCAGGCGAATCTCATGAGGAAACCCGACAGTCATGACATTATGTATGCGACAGCCTTGGAAAAGAAAGTAGACTTAGTGCTTTTTAGCGAGCCAAACAGAAGGCGAGTAGCTGAAGGAGGTTGGTTCATGGACAAAAGATGTGATATAGCTGCATATTTTTTAAATGATAAGTTGGAGGTGCTAAGCATAAGGACAGAAGAAGAAGATTTGTGTATTCAACTTCAGCAATGTCAGATTTATTGTTGTTATATCTCTCCTAACATCCCTTTTGATATTTTCAAAGCTGAGGTAAATGTAATAGTTCAGGACTGTATGGCATCAGGTATTGAATCTATCATTCTGGGAGACCTAAATGTCAAGTCCCCTCTGTAGGGGGCACCAACTGCAGATCGTAGGGGAGAATATTGGGCAGAATGGATAGCGACCCTAGACTTGGTGGTTCACAACACTGGAATCTTACCAACTTTTTCTAGAGGGGGCTCAGAGTCTTTCATAGACGTCACCTGCTCAACGCAGGGTATAGCATCATGCATTATTGACTAGGAGGTTATGGAAGATGAATCTCTCAGTGATCATCGTTTCATTTTCAAGTTAAGGGATCAAAGAAGCTTAATGATATCACAAAAACGGTGTGGAATTATAACTGGGAAACTTTTAAAATTGCAATTGAATGGATATCACAAACTGTAGATACAGTGCAACATACTCTAAAAGATGTAACTGCTGTTCTTAAAGATGCTTGTAGGACCAGCCGATTGAGGGGATCAACAAAATATAAAACACGTGTACCTTACTGGTGGAACAATGAAATAGACATGCAAAGAAAGACTGCAATCGCAAGAGACAAATTCTTACAAGATCTAGGAAAAACTCAGCCAGGTCAACTTAATACAATTAGAAGATGACTATAAGGCATCAAAGAGGCAACTAATGAAGCTACCGAGCTGCAGTTGCTTAAGTGCGACCAGTATCCAGTAATCGGGAGATAGTGGGTTCGAACCCCACTCTCGGCAGCCCTGAAGATGTTTTTCCATGGTTTCCCATTTTCAAACTAGGCAAATGCTGGGGCTGTACCTTAATTAAGGCCACGGCCGCTTCCTTCCCATTCCTAGGTCTTTCCAATCCCATCGTCCCCAAAGACCTATCTATGTTGGTGCGACATAAAGCAAATAGCAAAAAAAAAGAATTATGAATCTAATAAAGGATTCTAAGAGAAATCTCTGGCAAAAGCTATGCGAAGATCTGGACAGTGATATCTGGGGGTCGGGATATAAGATAGTGACTGGTCGATTAATAAACAAGGTACCAGTTCAGCTCCCAGCTGATAGAAGGAAAGCCATATCAATGGAGTTATTTCCTTATACTAATGACAGACTTGAAATGGAATCAGATTTTAGTGTTGCAGAACTGTTTACTGTAACTGAGTTACAAGAGGTAGCATGCAATATGAAGACTGGTAGGGTACCAGGTATAGATGGAATCCCACCAGAAGCCATCAAGTATGCAGCTGAGGTGGCACCTGGTTGGATCTTATCAGTCTTCAATGATTTACTAAAAAAAGCGTGAATTCCCCGATGAGTGGAAAGTAGCCAAGCTAGTGCTGTTATTGAAGGCAGGGAAACTATCATTAGATCCATCAGCGTACAGGCCACTTTGCTTGTATATTCAACTTCAGCAATGTCAGAATTATTGTTGTTATATCTCTCCTAACATCCCTTTTGATATTTTCAAAGCTGAGATAGATGTAATAGTTCAGGACTGTATGGCATCAGGTATTGAATCTATCATTCTGGGAGACCTAAATGTCAAATCGCCTCTGTGGGGGGCACCAACTGCAGATCGTAGGGGAGAATATTGGGTGGAATGGATAGCAACCCTTGAGCAAACTTTATGAAGGATTGATTAAAACAAGACTGGAGAAAGAATTTGAACAATAGGGAGGACTTTCTTTGAACCAGTTTGGATTTAGAAAGGGCAGAACCACAACCCAAGCTATTGAGAGGGTGATTCAAATACAGGCAGAAACAGTGAGAAATGGGCTGTTTTGATAATGCTAGATGTCAAAAATGCTTTTAACGCTGCTTCTTGGAGTATTATTTTGAGATAACTTCGTAGGAAGAACATTTCTCGGTATCTACAACAAATAATTGCTAAGTACTTCAAAGGACGAAGAATACGACTTGGTGATTTAGAAGACCTTAAAATGAGTGCTGGCGTTCCACAGGGATCTGTCCTAGGACCCTCCTTGTGGAACATTCTATATGATGGCGTCTTACGCCTGCAGCTGACAAAAGGGACAACATCTATCGGTTATGCAGATGACCTTGCAATAGTGGTAATAGTAGAGAATGTTAGAAGAACTGACCTTCCGAGTAAATGAATCACTGAGACAAGTTAACCTTTGGATGGTAAATCATAAATTGAGATTGGCTCCACATAAGACTGAGGCTGTAATTTTGAAAGGTTCCAGGAATTGGAAGAATGTCTGCTTCTTATTAAATGATACAGTGATTATCCCAGGGAAGTCTGTACGATACCTTGGGGTTCTTATTGACAGGAATTGCACATTTGGTGCACATGTGAAAGCAGTAACTCAAAAGGCAAAGAAGAAGGCATCGGCATTAACTAGACTTATGCCTATCATCGGGGGACCAAGAACAGTTAAGAGACAGATTATGTGCTCTGCAGTATATTCCATTTTACTTTATGCTGCACCTATCTGGCACAATGCACTCAGGAGGAAGATTCACCAAAGAGCTATGGAAAGAGTACAGAGGAAGATGCTTCTCAGAGTTATATGTGCATATCAAACTGTTTCAACAGCAGCTCTACAGGTTGTACCTGCGAGTATTCCCATTGACCTCCTCGTTGTAAAGAGAAAACTTTGGCATGAAAGGGGTGCAACTATATCTGCTGAAGAAAAGAAAGCCTTGAGGAACCAACTCTTACTAGACTGGCATGACCGATGGGATGGCACAACCGATGTTGACCAATGGACAAAAAAGCTAATACCCAACATAGGAGACTGGCTTAAATGTAGACATCGGCAGGTAGATTACTATCTGTCGCAGATCCTGACAGGACATGGAAGACTCAGCGTATACGCCATGAAGATGGGAAAGACGCAGGAAGATGGTTGTTGGTACTGTTCTGAAAGGGATACAGTAGAACACACATTTTTCTACTATGTTCGATGGGAAGAAGAATGAAGGAAAGCCTGCCAACAACTTGGCTGATGACTCACGCCAGGGAATCTGGTTCAGATTATGTTGGAGAGCCCACTTGCCTGGAACACAGTAAAAGCAATGGCGACAAGCATTATGGGGATGAAGGAGAAAGAAGAGAAAGGAAGAACTTAATAATATACAGTACATCGCTCTATTCTGATGACATGCCATCAAGCAGTTCCAGAATGGGCTGAGTGAAGAGGGCAGGGGTATTTAGTTGGTGAAAATCACTCTTCCACAGAGAGTGGTGTCTTTAAAAGATTTTCCACTGCCACAAGAAAAAAACTACTACTACTACTACTACTACCTCTCCTTGCCAAACTTGGAAAACCTACCAATACACGCCCAAATATTTTCGGCTGGGTGGCCCACACCTATAAACGCTAACTCAGTTAGCCCAATATAAACATAAATAGGCAGACGCCTAGTTGGCTGTCACTTCCACTCAACATGCCTTACTGCCTCATCCCTGGTGTGGAACTCTCAATACCAGAAGATCACATATATGAAGACCTCCGAGCAGCAGACATCCCAGTTATCAACGCCTTCAGATTACAGGACGGCCACACCGCAGCACTATCCACCCACGTATTGGTTCAACTAGAAGGAGAAGAAGCCCAATGCTGCCTGTTCACCACCGGAGCAAATATACATAACAGAACTTATGCAGTGGTGCCACCTCCTCCATTGTCCTCAACCAACTAAAAACCGACCCATTTCATGTTCCCATCCTCCGTGTGCCTCCATACCAAAAATCGCCCCAGCCAACACTACCTACCTTCGTAACAACAACTACCCTCACAACCATAACAACTTCAACATGTACCCCCTCTCCAGTCACTTTCACTACCATCACAACCTGTCACCCATCCCCTGTAATGTCATCACCCAGCCTGACGTCATCACCCCTCCCACCCCAGCAGACCCCTGACACCCCACCACCGCTATCCCTGCCGGACGCCGAAGTTCCACCAACATCAAACCAACAACAGTCGACGTCTCCAACCATCTACAGCTGTATTCTACGCGGGATACCTCCAGAAATCGCCGAGAGAGAAGTTACACAAGAACTACGGAAAGCTGGAGTCCCCGTAAATTGAGCCATATGAATTCATAACGCCCATGGACCCATGTTCATGATCCGACTACAGATGCCCAGAGAAGAAGACGTCCACCAACTCATCAATACCGGCGCCCAAATATATGGTCGCCACCATCGAGTAGAGCTCTCCCACTCCCTACAACCACCTGACTGCCAACCCTCAAACAATACACACCACCGCACCCGGCCAACCCCTCCCTGTGCTCTCCCATATCAGCAACAAATAATACGCCCTCTTCCAACCGTACCCATCTCCCCCCCCCACCAAACATACGACCTTTTTCTCCTCCTCATCTCCTCTCTCCATCACACCACTACCACTCTCCAGCTCCTAACCTTACATAGCTTCCGACCTACCTAATCATCTCATACTTATCATCGCAAAATGTACCACTTCATCCATCATTAAAAAGCTGAAATGTAAAACTGTAAAATATATGTATCTGTAACAATTATCAATAAAGACAAAAGAGCGGACTACACTTCCTTAGCCAAGAGGCCATATCTACAAATCTCCTGAACATAAATCCCCCCTTTTTAATGCAATATTGTAACCCATTCAAACAATGGTGAGTAACCTGCACTTTTCTTGTTCATTTCGTGCCAATTATGAAAGCCATTATTTCAGCACTGTAGTCACTCTTGTACCTTTGATGCTGGTTGACCAGTATGTGAGCATTACCTGAGGGTTTTCTGAGCCGTAAACAACTCATCAACACGCCGCTAAGTCCTGTGGACTCAGCAAAAGCAGCAACATTGGTGAAAGATGGCCGTAGCTACCACTATGTAGCAGAAGTTTGGAATACGTCTCCTACAAGTATTCATTGGGTTGAGAAATGTTTTCAGAATTATCATACCTACCATAGAAAACGTGGTTCAGCTGTCCTAGGTACACTTCTGCTTTGCAAGATTGCTTTTTGTGGCTACATGTGTAGAGGAACTAACATCTTACAGTGGTTAAGGCTCAGAGTAGTCTAATACAGGTCCATGATATACTTGTGAGTGAAAACAGTCAGAAGGAGGCTCCATTAGGCAAATTTAGCCTCTAGAAATCCAGCAAGAAGACCAGCACTTTCACCATAACACTGGATTGTTTTCATTTCCTGCAGGTGCATGAACAGTGGGAACACATACCCTTCAGTGACGAGTCCAGATTCAACTTGAGATCACCTGACAGAAGAGATAGGGTTTGGAGAAGGACAGGAGAAAGCTTTTTTTCCTGTATCTTTGCTGAGAATACACCGTTTGGACGAGGTCCCACGATGGTGTGAAGTGGTGTAACTTCCGTACTGATCTGTACAGCTCCCTCACAGCACACATGTATGTTGAAGAGAGTCTCATTAATTGTGTAATGACATTTGCATTTGATGAAAACTTCTTGCTTATGCATGATAATACAAGACTCCATACAGCTCTAGTGTCATGAAGTTCCTTCAGGTGGACTGGCCAGCCAGGAGTCCAGACATCAGCCCTAGTGAGCATGTGTGGGACGCACCGAGTTTTCAACAATCTGACTGAATTAAAGGTGACAGTGCAAGAAGAAGCAGAGAACATACCACAAGAGGACATCTAGGGGTTGATCAAGGGCATACCCAGAAGACTTGAGGCAGTAATTGCAGCCAGGGGTAGCAATACTTGCTATTAATCATGTAATTATCATCCAAAAAGTTTTGAGTACATTTCCTTAAACTTTCACCATTTAAATTAATAATTTTGTTAATGAGAATGCCTATTTTCATTTAAAAAACCGTATCTTCTTAAATCAAAATGTTTTGAGCATTGTTGTCTTTGTAATAGATATGGAAAAATTCTTTGATTCTGTAATGATATTTTGAAAGCAAAAATAAATGTTGTTACCTTAAACTGGAGTTATTTTTTTAATATCAAGTCTTACATTTTTTGGTGGGCATAATAATAATAATAATAATAATAATACAGAACTTCTTAATTCAAACTCTCTTTCTGACACTGTTTATAATGATATGATTTTACTTTTTACTATTTTGATCATTTTAGACACTATTTCAATCAAATAAAATAAATATGCTTGAGTAAAATTATCTCTTAAGTTACCTAAGTTAGAGTATGCCATTGACTGAGCAATAAATCTGGCCTTGTTGAGATCATCAATAATAGCTAGCCTTGCTTTGTAAGTTGGGCAAATCAATTTTCCTTCATGCCATGTGACTTTTTCAGAAAAGAAAATGAACTCTGAATCTTGGTATATGTAGGTTTCTGTCAGAGAAATAGAGTCTCCAGAATCATCATGTTCTTCTGAACCTATAAAAGAAAGACAGTTCTTAAGATATTTCCTTCTGTTATGGTGTGTATTTTCAGATAATGATGTTGTAGAAATATACTTCTGTGTGCAGTCCTAGAGTATTCCTATGTAAGAATTTAGGTCCATTGCAATTCCACGCTTGACCCAATTTATTTAATGTATGGCTATCATGAACCAATAACTAAACTAAACTAAGTTTATGTCCATTTAACAGTGCTCAGAAAGATCACAGGTAGACATATAATCTAGTATAACAGAAGACAACACTTAAGACATGATGTAAAGCATCAGGTACTTTAAATAAGTATGAGTGTGGACACTTCACTGAAGAAAATAATTTCTCCCTATGAAGTGAAAGCACATGAGAAATGAAATTCTATGCAGCAATTCACTCAGAAATGTTGAGTGTGATTGACAGTAATCTTATATAAATTGCACCAACTAGCATCTTTCCCCATGTTATTCTCTAGATCATCCCTTAGAAAACCTGATGAGTACAATCTCTTATCTCAGATAAGAATTAGATTTTGTCATTCATCTTTACCACCCACATCTTTCAAGTTACACCTCAATATGAAGAATGAAAATCTCACGATGTGGTCAATAAGGTCAGGTCAGGAACACCCTGCTACCATAGTATGTGACCATAGACTATACTACCTGCAACTGTCTGGTCGAGGGTTGAGTGGCCAGTACCAGACACTACAAACTAAGGGAGAACCAATGGCTAAAGATGGAGGAGTTCTCCCTTAGGAGGCTTGGTGAAGCCTTTGTGTAGGAAATGACACACAAATTCAACAAAAGGCTACTGCCTTGCAGGTGTGGCAGGGGACTGCCAAAGGCTAATGGAGATTACCTTGACTGAAAGTTCTCTATAGTGTTAGGCCTAGCAAGCCAGCTGAACAGAGCTGATGAGGGCATTGCTTTCAAAACCAAAACAAGCCTTGGATGTAAAAGTGTTAAAATTACCAGATATGACAACAACTCTTCATGCATCTCACAAACTTATGAAGGCCAACACCCCAAAGTTCAGTAGAGATACCTGAATGGAACAACATTACGCAGGAAGAAGCAGCTCAGAATTGGAACCTTCATCACCCTTACTTGTAAATGTGAAGAAATTGTAGGCCTCATGGACAGATGCACACTCATGATTTTAGGCTTGAGTAAGACGAAATGGAATGATTCAGTAAAGAAAACCTTATGAAATGGTTGTATATTGTACAGGAGTGGGAACCCTAACGAAGTCAGAAATGGAGTTCTCCACAAAGATTGGTGTATTTGTGGATATATGGTATATGAGTGACAGAATCAATCAAATGAAATTACGTGTTGGTTATGTATACCATGCCTTTCTCCAAGTATATGCCCCACAAACAGGCTGTCCTCCACGTGAAAAAGATCAGTTCCTTGTAAATATAGAAAACCAAATAAAGGAAGACAACATCGCAATCATGGGAGACCTGAATGCCCAAGTTGGAACAGATAGGTAAGGCCGTGAAGATATCATAGCCCCCATGGCTATGGTGGCAGAAACCAGAAGGAAGGAAACCTAATAGAGAGACAGTCATAAAATCACATGCTACAGTTGGAATGGGAAGCACAGGAAAGTAATAGACTATATAATAACTGATATATGTGCTAACCAGTTCATCACTGATGTTAAGGTTATTCCAAGTGAAAGCCTCAATAGTGACTACCAGCTTTTGGCACACACATTGGGAACATTCATATGTACAATGTCAAGTGCAAGAAAATGCTAAAGATAAAGACCTAGTTGCTAGAAGAAGATGGGAAGAAAGAAGAAAACCAAAGAAAGATCTCAACCAAATTACCAAAGAATGAGAAAAGAGGAGTAGAAGAAGAGTGGCTGTCATTCAAAAACACCCTGGTTTCAGAAACTGAATCACTATGTGGAAAGATAAGTGCAGTATTCAGGAAGAAGGAAACACCATGGTGGAATGAGAGGGTAAAAACTGCTGTCAAAGAAACAAATACAACAAAGAAGAGACTATATAAAACAAAACAGAAATTGGTCCATCAAGAAGTTGAAATTCTGTGCCTGGCACAGGAGTACCAGAATAAGAAAATATCTGTGAAGTGACTGATTGAAGAAGAAAAGGGGAAGTGTTGGGATGAGTTCACTACCAGACTAAATCAAGACTGTGAAAGTAATAGGCAGTTGCTTTTTAAAGTAGTCAAGAACAGAAAAAGTGAGCATGGCAACATCCTTGCACTGGAAACAAATGATGGGAACCTGGTGAAGACAGATCAAGACATCAGAGAAGAAATGAGGAACTACAGTACTTCAATACTTTATTAAATGCAGAAAGTCTCAGAAGTGACATCACTGATTATGAGCTGAAGTTCATGAGAAATGGTACCGGTAAGTCCCAGGGTTTGATGATCTCACTGCTGACATGACAAAGGCAGCTGGAGCACAAGGAATACAGTGGTTGTATAGTGTACTCTCTGTCATCTGGAAACGGAATAGAAAACCAGAGGACTAGATGAAAGGTAGCATTATCCCCCTGTATAAAAAGGGAAACACTACAAAATGTGGAAATTACAGGGTCATCACTCTACTTTCTCACCCACTTAAACTTCTGGAGAAGATAACTGAAAGAAGAACCAGGATATAGTAGAACCATTATTGGAGGAGAAGCAACATGGCTTTGGGAAGATCCAGAACACTACAGACCTCACATCTGCTGTCAGAATGCTAACAGAGAAGCACCGGGAATATGGAAAGAACTTAGTAATCAAGAAGGCCTATGACAGTGTGCCTAGGGAGATAATCTGGGAATGCCCAGAAGGTATAGGTGTGCCAAACTTCCTGATTGATAAAGATGCTCAATCAATCAATCAATCAATCAATCCTGATCTGCATTTAGGGCAGTCACCCAGGTGGCAGATTCCCTACCTGATGTTTTCCTAGCATTTTCTTAAATGACGTAAATGCTGTATCAAGAATGCTCTTGCTGTGTCTAAGCAGGGGATGGAGATCAGACTGATCTGAAACCAAAAGAGGAGGCCAGCAGGGAAGTGCCTTGTCACCACTACTGTTCATCATTGTCCTGAACTGGATCACAAAATCTATCAAAGAACATTGCAAAGAGCCTAACACTCCAATATTTACAATATTTTGACAGGAAAGGCACAGATACAAACATTTTTCTGGAGGGAACTCTGTTACAATCTGTTTCTATCTTGGAAGTATAATTTCAAAAATTAACACAATAAACCAATAAATACTTAATAGAACTCAGAAAGCTCCTACATTTTATTCTCTCTGCAGCCCTGTTAGCTAGAGTCACCAGTCAACTAGACTCTCAATTAGATGAATATCAGGCTGGCTTCTGGGTCAATAGATGTTACCCAGAGCAGATACAAAATCTCAAGACCATCCTCACCTATAAAAGTCAAAGGGGATTTCCCTGGGTAGTTGTCTTAGTAGATTTCCAGAAAGCATATGACTTGATGGACAGAGAGACCTATTTCTTCATCTTGCAGGAACTTGGCCACGATAAGAAGACTTTAAAATTAGTCCAGGACACCTTGAAGAACATTACTTCTAAGGTCAAGTTCAGAGGTGAACTCTCTGAGATCTTCCCCATCAGGACAGGAGTCAGACAGGGAGACGGACTCTCTTACATTCTCTTCAGCTGCATCCTGGAGAAGATCATAAGTGAATGGATGGTAATATTACCACCAGGAGCAGGACTGAATCCAGGGTACAAGAAAGACAAACTTAATGTTTCATATCTAGCCTTTGCCAATGACCTCACCATACCAACTAACAGTATAGAAGAGGCTACCAGTACCCACCACTTACAGAGCCTTCACATTATAGCGGTTAGGGCTGGCTTGAAGATCAACATTAGGAAGACTGAATTCATGACCAATATCAAGGAGGCCCGTTCCACCATACCACTAGAAGACACCACCATCAGAAAAATCCTGGCAGTCAAGTACATAGGAGAGTGCATCTCAGCAAACCTAGCCATAGACACCAGGTGTACCAAGTTTGAGAGGGCTTACCACTCCTCCAGAAACATCTATGCATCAAAGTACCTCTCCAAGAACCTCAAACTCAGGAACTACAATACAGTAGTAAAACCATCTGTTCTCTACACTTCTGAGTGTCTTGTGATGACCAGGAAGGCCCCTCTCAGGAAACTAAAATCAAGGAAAGATCCTGAGGAGAATACTGGGACCCATAAGAAAAGAGGAAGGCACCTACAGAATTTGGCACAACAATGAGCTATACAAACATCAGGAAGACATTGTCATGTGTATAAGAAGAAGACACCTGGTCATCTAAGGGCACCTAACCCACATGAACCCCTGCAGACTTACCAGCAGGATCTTCGCTGTGGCAGGTAGAGGGAAGGCATCCAGGAACAAGTGGATCTCTTCGGTCAAGTCGGATCTGGAACAACTGGTGATCCCGCATGAGTCCATACATGACTGCCCACAGTTTTGACAGGCTATCCAGCAGGGAATTTTTTCAATGTCACAAGTAGGAAGAATACAGGGACTAGCAGACTTACGGTAAGTGTACAGAGGAAAGAAAGCTGGCTCACAGCCAGAAAATGAATGAGTACTGGAAGAGGAGAAAACAGAAGGCCCCTGTAATGAGAAGATATGAGCCCTGTGGTCCTCAGTAGGCCCAAATGACAAAGAAGAAGAAGAAGTGAGAAATCCACAGTGGGATAATAAAATACCCCAGGACCATATTTCATACCTACTTCATTCCAGTTCTCTCCTAAGGACTTGAAACATGTACCTTACACAAGAAGGCCAATAGTAAAATCCAGTCAAAAAAGAAATAAAATTCACCAGAACAATGAACCAAAAGACCAGGAAAGACATTAGAAATGAGGCAAACAGGAAGGAGACTGGCATCAAAATATCTGTTACCAATCCTTTATGAGGACACAGGTTACAATGGCTTGGACATGTTGTGAGGATGGACAGAACAAGAACAGTAAGGAATTACTTTGACAGAGAAGTGAAAGGGGAGAGGCCAGTAGGGAGGCCAAGGAATCGACGAATAGACACAATGAAATTGGAGGTCAGCAAGAGGAATTTCAAGAGGGAGGACATGGAGGAACAGAAACTCTACTTTGACAGGAAGAAGTGGCGAGCACTTGTACACCACACCCGGGAAACTAGAGCTGAAAAATGATGATGATGATGATGATGATGATGATGATGATGATGATGATGAGTGAGACATAATATAGCAAAGACACTTCAGAACATACCACAAATGACACAGAATTTATATATGGGAATACAGGGCAAATAATCCAAGGAAAATTTTTGACATAATACTCTCTTTACATTGTAATTATAGGATATACTGTACTCTATTTTTTCCTAAATATAATATATTCGTAAAAGTTGAAGATATCAATGAAACACTGTCCACAGATCAATCCAGAACAAACTGGAAATTACCTTGAAGTTCTAAGGCTAGGATGGCTGGCAGTAAAAACACAAGCATTTCCATTGCTGTCATTGTTCACAGTTGAACTGTCTATAGCAAACAATTCACCTCTTACACTGTTATGACAACATTATCCTTGTTTTAATTTGGTTGATAATAGACAATGCAGGTCTTTGTGTTCTTTATATGGAACTTCTACTGATAGAAGATTATGTCCTGAGTCAGCTCCTTTCCTATGGTGTGCTAGACACCAATAGTAGATTTTATTATACTGTGCAACTCTTTACATCAGCATTGTGGTCAAAGAACATTATTATTATTATTATTATTATTATTATTATTATTATTATTATTATTATTATTAACACTAAATGAATGAGTAAGAAGTCAAGTTCTGACCCTTCAAAGAATGAAACTAAAAAAAGAAGGGGCCAGAAAGGCAGGGAAGACTCTCTAGACTGTACTATAAAGGTCAGAAGATAATTTTTCTGTGCCAAGATCTTCTCTTTTTATTCATTTTGCCTCATGGCTGAGGCGTTGTGACTATCATAATTCAACAATGTAGCTGATGATTCACACTCCACCATTCTTCTCTATACAAACCCTTCAGTGTGGTTACCCCTAGAGAACTCTGTAACTGGCTATTCATTTTGTTGTAATTCATCCTCATGGTCTCGTTCCTTGGAATTTTCCCTCAACAATAAATTTTTTAAGACTACCTTTCTGGCGCATTATACCGCATGGTACAGCTGCCCCTATTCACTCAGTTTTATGCAACATGCAGATTATTGTCTAACCTAAAAATATTGACCTTGGCTACTCACACCAATTTATGGTCTTATTACGCTTTCTATAGTTCGTTTATTCATTTCAACTAAATCAGCATTAATGATAAAATACCAAATGATGGGAAAGAATCATGAAAATTCTTTTTCACAGCAATGTCATGTACAGAGAATAGGATGGCTGAATGACTAGAAGTAGCATGGAATAACAGCTGTCAATGACAACTCATGATAGCTGAACATGCTGAAAGTTAGAGGAAGAAACCAGTGCTTGTTAGTTGGAGGTTCGAGTCCACTGTAGGATGAATATTTTTATTTCATTGTTAATGTTCGTGTGAGTCGTGTTGTTGAAGACAAATCTAAATCATGATCAGTTCTCAAATTGCAGGAACTCTGCTATGTTTGTTTTCAAGTAGCTCTTAAAAGAGCTATTGCAGTAAAGTAACCTATTACCGACAGAGGTGCAGTGGGCTTGTGTATGGTCATTTGATTAATAAAGAAAATATTCAAAATGACCACCTTCTTTGTTAATGCAAATCTGAGCACGGTGGAGGAGAAACATTCTTGCTTGCTGCAACATATGTGGTGTAACCTGCCTGTGGGCTTCAGTGATGAGCTGCCGTAAATGATTTGGGGCTCTCTGGCTGCTGTTCATAGAATATGTCCTTTAAATACCCCAGAGGAAAAAATCTAGTCGAGTAGGGTCAGGTGATCTAGCCGGCAATGTGAAAGGACCTCTCGCATCCAGTCTGTCGTCCAAGATATGTCCTATGCAAGTGGTTCTGCACTGCCAATGACCAGTGTTTGAAGAAATATGGTCCAATTATCTTGTCACCTATTATACCACACCAAACGTTGATGCCCCATTATACATGAAATCGAACTCCCCTTATTCAGTGAGGATTTTTAATGCTCCAGTAATGGAAGTTATGACGATTAACAGTTCCACTGTTGTGAACTCTGGATTCATCACTAAAAGGAATGTCCATTAAAAAATCCACATCAGCTTCAACTCTTTGCAATATCCATTGTGAAAATTCTATCCATTTTTGGAAGTCATCTCCGTGAAGTTCCTGGTATAGTTGTTGATGGTAGGGGTGGAATTTCTTCTTTCTTTATTTTTTTCTTTCTTTCTTAATCCATTTAACCTCCAGGATTGGTTTTCCCCTCAGACTCAGCATCTCTATCATCTCAAGGGCAGTGTCCTGGAGCTTCAGACGGTGGGTCGGGATACAACTGGGGAGGAGGACCAGTACCTCGCCCAGGCTGCCTCACCTGCTATGCTGAACAGGGGACTTGGGGGGAGTTCAGAAATGATAGACGGGGAAGAGGGAAGGAAGCAGCCATGGCCTTAGGTTATGTACCATCCTGGCATTTGCCTGGAGGAGAAGTTGGAAACCACAGATGCCATTTTGAGGATGGCTGAAGATGGAATCAAACCCCCTCTACTCAGTTGACTTCCCAAAGCCAAGTGGATCCCTTTCTAGTCCTCGAACCACTTTTCAAATTTTGTAGCAGAGCTGGGAATTAAACCCGGGCTCCCAGGGGTGGCGGCTAATCACGCTGACCACTACACCACAGAGGCGGACATGGAATTTATGGTGGTGCAATATGTACAGTACAGATACATGACTGATGTTCAGTTCATTTCCAATGGCCCGTGAGCTTGTATGCGGGTTGTACGATATTGCATTTTGAACAGCTTCTTTGTTATTTCCAGACATCACTGGAGCATCCCGACCGGGGGAAGCATTATGAAATGAACCTGTTACATGCTAATTGCACTAACCACTACACCATACAGGCGGACCCTTCTTAAGGAAGTTAAACCTTAATTGCATATGCCTTTATGAGTATAATATAAAAATAAATTTGAAAATCTTGTAAATAGATTTGAACTCTGAATCCCTGGAACATATCACATGCTGGCTGCAATTAGTACCATCCAGCCACTCCAGGCGACAGACAGTAGGTCTCGTAACTCCGTACTAATGGAATAATCTAGGCTATCGCTTTGAAACACATCTTGTGTGTTACAAGTTCTGAATTTGAATGTGCAGACACAGGTTTACCCTGTTGCAAACACCATAGTGTGCTAAAGAATCATGCCTGTCTTAAGCCCAGATAGTTGCAACCATTCCCTACACACAGATTATGTATCTATTACTTCGTTAAATGAATTGAGCATTATGTTTCAGGTGGTATTTACAATGCATTTGTCCGTTGTCAGTGATTACGTGGTAATACTTATTACATCTTCCTTAGAAGAATATCTAAGACTTCAGAAAACCAAGCCTTCATAAAGGATGCCTAGCCGAGTACGAAATGATTTTTAAAAAAAAGGCATGACTCAAGAAGGACTTGAACCCTCACTGTTCCAAGGAGCTTATCCAGACACATCTACCATGCGTAACTCCACGCAGCTACTTCCAGCATGGAAGCTCAACCCTTATAAATCTGTATTCATGCGGAGAGCAAAAGTTCTCGCTTCAATAATTTACTGATTGAAGAGTTACAGCCTTATGGCCCGGTTTTATGCCTTTATTGAACACTCTAACGGTAGTAATTACATGGCATAAGCTATCACACATGCTGTACAACATTTGTGTGGAATAGATAATAAAATACTGTGAAAAACATTTTTATCAAATTCGATGCGATGAGACTATACATAATAGTGGTGAATTGACATGTCTGTAATTGGTCCTAACTATCATGTTTTCTAGAATACCATGACCGTTCTTTTTCTATCGAAAGGAAATGGCCTTTTGGACCAATCAGGTGCACAATTATCTACCGATAGCTATAGGAGTGGCTATGGTTTGAACAGTACAGGAACATTCCTTAAAAATGACTAGAGTATTGGACTCCGCTCTACATAAAATGGTACGGTGTTTTTGAGATGGGCCTCACTTACTGCCTCTTGTACCATTTTTGCATTGTGCAGGGAAGTCTATATTGGGCTAACTACACATAAAATTGCTGTAAGATGTTGCATAAAATAGGACTAAGAGGCATTTAATTTCTAGCTGGTTACATATTTTCAGGAAAAAACAGGGGCAGCTGTACCACCCATATGTCCAAAGTAGCGTATGATCCGCTGAGAGAGCTTGCATGACATGTAAACTTTTATCTCAAGTTGCTTCAGAATTCACATGATCGTGTGATGAACTGTCCAAGGAATCCTCAACATTTTCTTCTAGTGCCATGTTTTGAAGCTTTCTATTCATGCACAATCACATTTCAGGATGGTCTGCATCTCTGCACCATACAAGAAGACTGAGAAGACTAGAGATTCAACGAGCTTCTTTATTGTACTGATGGTGATGTTATCATCTATCCAAATCTTTAGCAGATGGATCATTGCTACCTTTGCTATTTCAGTCCTTCATTTTATTTTATTTTTGGAACCACAGAATTGGACAATAAGGAGCCTAAATACGCATACTGAGTAATGAATTCACATCCTCCAGTCTGCTGGATGTGTGGATAGTTGTTGTTCTTATGATCAACAGTCACGACCCTGGTTTTCTGTTGATTTAAATGTAATCCAATTTTTAAGCATTTTTCCTCCACATTCTTGATCAGCTCTGTCAATATCTCTTGAGGTAATGCTATCAAGGTGGTGTCATCATCAAATCTCACGTTGTTGATCTTGGATCCCCCAGTGGAAAACCCTTTATCCCAGTCATCCAGTGCAGTTCTCATTGCATATTCACCACAGAGATTAGAAAGTAGTGATGACAGGATACATCCCAGACAGACTCCAGCCTTCGTTCAAAACTACTGGGAATGTTTGTTTTGAATCTTCACAGTGGATGTATTTTCCTTATACAGAGACTTGAGTCGGAGTGGCAAACCTACATCATCCAAAATTTTCCAGTAATGGTTCCATTTGAAGGTACTGAAGGCCTTTTGGTAATCAATAAAACACATGTATACCAGAACGTTGATTTTCCTAGTCTTCTCAATGATTTGTCATACTTAATATCTGTTCATGGGTGCCTTTTCCTTTCATGAATCCAGTCTGGACTTCAGGAACTTGACAGTCTAAGAACACTTGGAGTTGTCTGTATAGGATATGAAGCATAACTAACTTTACTTGCATATGAAATCAAAGAAATTAAGTGATAATTTCCACATGTTTTCCTGGGCCATCTTCTAGAATTCCATATTTCCTTGCAGATTTTCAACAGCATTTCAATTCCAGCATCACCTGTAGCTTTTAAGACCTCTGCACTTATTCCATCAAGTCAATGCACTTTTCCAGTAAAGCCTTTTCTCTTTCATTTCGGAAGATGCTAGGTTCAAGATCAGATTGTCTGTCTACCATCAGTTGGTCCTGTACATTGCAATGTTCACTGTAGAGATTCTGACAGTGCAATCTCCATGTCTCTAGAACATTCTCTATATCCACAATATTATCATCCCGAGGGTTCTGTATAGTCAAGGAATTCTTGAATTCTTGAGTGAGTATTCTAATTCTAATTTTGTCACAAAGATCCTTGCTGTGGTTTTGGTTTGTAGGGTATTCAATCTCAGAATAAATGTTACTAAGCAAATTATTCCTATCTCTTTTACAAGAAGACTGAACCTTTTGATGAAAATCAGACATTTATTCACTTTTCTCTTCAGTGTCAATGCCAGAGTTTTTAAAGGCATAGTCTTTTCTCTACAAGCTGAAGGGTCAAGTCAGAGATCCATTGTTGCCATCTAGTGCTTGTTACTCAAGATTCACTCAGAGAGGTCTCTATCCAGTTTTTCGTCCTGTTCCATAGTCCTTCTGTTGTTGTTACAGGATTCTGTACTATGGAGACTCTTTGCTCCAATAATTCTTTGAATGATGACATATTAACTACTTGTGGTATCTTGTGTGATCTATTCACTGGTGCTTCAAGTTTAATTCTTATTTCTGTTCCAAAAAGCCATGTGATCAGGGGCGTAATGAATGTGATACGGACCCGCCTACCAAAATAAAAATTTGGGCCCCCTCAAATAAAATTTAAAACCTATGAATAACTAACATAAATTTAACCACAACAGGTAAAGATACTGTAATGTATTATTTTGTCAAATTACACAACAAAGGGATTATTCATTATTGTAAGATTATTAAAAATATCATTTAATAGGTTTTATTTGACTGCCTCCTTGATTTAAGCCGCTGAACTGCCAGCTAGACACCACTGGCAATTATTCTTCTATGTACAAATTGTAAAACAAACTATTTGGACTGATTCTACAAAATGGCCTTGACTTTCCGTGCAGAGTGACATCAGGCTAGATGTATGTATGTACATTTTATTTTTGGTGAGTAATCTGTGGGGCCCCTTAAAGGCCCAGGCCCGCCTGCAGTGCAGGCCCTGTAGGCCCCAATTTTATGTCCCTGCACATGATGGACCTGGACAGGTTTTGGTTCCATTACTGAAGATTACCAAAACAATGTATGATCTAAAACTTGAAGACAAAAGACCAAGAGGGTGACCAAGAGTCAGGTACAAGGACATGGTGAATACTGACATTGAACAGTGAGGACATACTCTGGAAAGCATCGAAGAAGGAGAGAAGTTCAGTGACCGGAACTGATGGAGACGCCTCGTTCGCCGACCATCGCTTAAGATGGAACGACGTGGGATATGTATGTATGTATGTATGTATGTATGTATGTATGTATGTATGTATGTATGTATGTATGTATGTTTGTACTGAAGACCTCCATGTTGAACTGATCATGATGTAGTCAATCTTTTTTTTTATATCGGCCATCAGACAAAGTCCACGTGTACATGTGCCGTATGTGATGCTTGACAACTGTGTTAGTTGGAGCATAAACCTGGTGATATTAATAGGAAGTGGCTTGCATTTGAGGCTTGTTGCTATAATGCAATCACTAACAGGTTTGTACACTAGACCATTCAGTTTATAGCTGATCACAATTGGAAAAACATTACTGCTTTTTTTCATCATTTCCACAAAAATAGACCCTATGATTATGGTAGCTCTCCTAAATGGCCATTGTTTTTCCAGTGAGTTTCACTTGTTCCAGCCACTCCTACTGTTTTTTATGCTTTTCTAGTTCTTGTATCGCCAGGAGAAGCTTTCCTGGAGCTAAAAGTCTTTTTACGTGCCCAATAGCACACTCTGTTTTAACATAGACTTACGTTCCTTGACAATGGATACATGGAAAGAAAAATTTTAAGATGTTTTTAGTGATTGGGTAGAACGTATATATCACTGAGAGTATTTAACTTACGATTATGTTTAATGTCTTAACTGATGGATAAAAGAGGAGGCTACCTGTTGAAGAAAAAATTGAAAATCTGAAACATAGTTTTCATGAAATAGCACTTCAAAGTAAGGCAAAATTTGTGCTAAATATGTGACGTCACTTGCGTATTCTGTTATAAGATGGTGCTGTGTTGCGCTCAGTTGGAGGTTAGTTGTCGTTGTGAAAACATTGTGGTCAGTTGTGTATAATAACAAATTTAATAATGGAAAAGCAAGATTTGATTAGGATTCGGCAAAAATGTGCAAAACAAAGAGTTGAAACAAGAAAAGTGAATGATGAAGGAATAAAAGAAATGAAACAAAAAGAGTGTAATAGGTGTTCCTATGGGAAATTGAAACAGCGAAAACAATTTACAATAAGTAACTACTTTGAAGTAAATGAACGTGCATCTACATCAAGTACGACTTTGTTAGAAGACAAGAAAAGTGAACCAGTGGATTTGAAAATTCCACAATTTATGTGATTCTATTGAATAAAATTGATTATTCACACATTTGTCTTTTATTTGTAATATGCATGTCTATAAAACCCTGCGGCCATTACAATAGTGACAGCCTACCGCCAATGTTTCTTTTCTTCAAGTTGCAAATTTTGCATATGTAGTCTGGTTGCCTACTTGCATGTGCCCAGTAGCATATTTGACACTTTGCAGCTTGGAACTGCAGAAGCACCAATTGTTAGCTGGGTTGCATGACGAATTAGATCTACAGCATATAAAGCAGAAATCATGACAGTGTTTATGGAAATAATAGTGTAGTGAGGTCCCTCTCTCTTCCACACCATAGTTGGTTACCTGAGACCAACACCATGTGGGAAGGTTTATTGCCTTGCAGGCATTACACCTACAGATATCAGACATGAAGTAGCAGCCAGATTTGAAAGATCTAAATCAGCTGTGTCACAAGCACACCCATTGCATGAATATCAACCTGCCCATCAGTGGCTGAAGTTTTGGGGAAGTTTCTTGCCTTCAGCCAGTGGCGGCTCGTGAAAAAATCGTCCTACGTGCTACAGAAAACAAGCTAAATACGCTGTTTTAAATCTGCATATTGTCATGATGAACAACACATACTTCAAACTTGGTAATACTACTACTACTACTACTACTACTACTACTACTACTAATAATAATAATAATAATAATAATAATAATAATAATAATAATAATAATAATACAACTTTTCTCACAATTTATAACTCAGAACAAACAAAAACAACATTAATTTGGAAGCAGATGAATTCTTCGACAACTTTCTACGAGATACCGGTAAATAATTCATTGGAGAAATATTGTTTTTACTAACCTAATGGCGCAACTTACATCAGTGCAAATAGAATCGTGGGAATATAGATCCCCACTAAGAACACTAATTTAATTTCACTTTATATACACTGCAGTGGATAAATAATTTGATAAATCTTCGTATAAACTTTAGCACTAACACAATGACAGAAAAAACACGCACCAGTAATATAACCGCGAGATTAAAAACCGCACAAAGCAACTGAAAGAGCTGCCAACTGATTCATTGAGACCTCCCCTATTACCAGAGTAAATGTCCGGCTCCATGGCTAAATGGTTAGCGCGCTGGCCTTTGGTCACAGGGATCCCGGGTTCGATTCCCGGCAGGGTCTGGAATTTTAACCATCATTGGGTGTACGTGTTGTCGTCATCATCATTTCATCCTCATCACGACTCGCAGGTCGCCTACGGGAGTCAAATCAAAAGATCTGCATCCGGCGAATCGAACATATCCTCGGATACTTCCGGCACTAAAAGCCATACGCTATTTCATTTCACCAGAGTAAATTACATTGTAATGCGGGATAACATGTAGGGTGAGTCCTTTGACTCACCTACGAATTCCTTATTTTTGACACAAAAGGAAGATGGATATTTTAATAAGCATGTGTGAGATAGATTGCCTCCACTTACGCTTTACTTTTGAAACCAGACGATGCTACTCTCTAGTGGCAGATTCGCTTACCACGTTCAACATTAGCACGGCCGACTGGATCCCTCGCTGCGCTCCGGGTAGCAGGAGACATCGAGTAATTCTACCCCCTTGCGGGAGAGGAAGTAACTATAAACGGGATCAGTGAAAGTTGATCCCGGTTTACGGTATACTCCGCCGGCTAGGGGGAGTGTTGCAAGCTTGGCTGCGCCTGCGTATTGCTTCCTTCAGGCTACAGGCAAGGGCTCACTTCACATGAGCACGAGCCTTGTTCCCCGGGAGAACGGCGCTAGGTGTTCGACAGATCTCGTCCTGATTTGCACAAAACACAAATTCATATCGTACTCAAAACAACGAAAAGGCACCGGGATAATTGTACGGTACATAAATAATATTCCTTACAGTTCCAAGCTACGTGCTGGAGCCCGGTAGCACGTACTGACCGGCCGCCACTGCCTTCAGCAGTTCGGCTACAGTGCCATCTTCTCCTGTCGTTCTACTGTTTTTCAGTCTCATGATTTGTCTCTTGATCTCTGATTCATCTGATGCTTCTGACTATCACCCTCCCAATCCTTTGCATCCTTGGGAATCTCACTGCGGATTTAGGACAATTCAGTACAGTAGTTCTTTGAAGTACTGTACTTATCTAGTGTCTCACAGTTCTCTTTTCTTTTTTTGTTCAGTGTCAGTTTTCCATTCTTTATTCTGATGCATAGATTCTGTGGTTAGTATCCTGCCATTCTGTTTTAGAATGTCTTGTAAAAGTCTCTTGTGTTATAGAATTGGAAGCTCTTTTCTGTCCTTTTTAACTGATCCTTTTCTTATGATCTTTTGACTCTCCTCATGTCTCTTGTTGTTTGTTCATTTGCTTTCTCACCTCTATGTATGCCACCAGTCTGGCTCCATAGCTAAATGGTTAGCGTGCTGGCCTTTGGTTACAGGGGTCCTGGGTTCGATTCCTGGCAGGGTCGGGAATTTTAACCATCATTGGTTAATTTCTGGTACAGGGGCTGGGTGTATGTGTTGTCTTCTTCATCATTTAATCCTCATCACAACACACAGGTCACCTACGGGAGTCAAATCGAAAAACCTGCACTTGGCGAGCCGAAAATGTCTTCGGACGCTCCTGGCACTAAAAGCCATACGCCATTTCATATTGTATGCCACCAGTTTGGTTTCTGTTTTGTCATTGTTCCAATTGCTGTATGCTATTTTCCTGTTCTTAAGTGCTTTACTGCATATGTCATTCCATCACAGGTGTCTCTTTTTTCTAGGTTAGAAGAATTTTCTCTTTCATTTTCCTGGTTACATTCTCTTTTAATTCTTCCCAGCTTATGGCTGCCTCCTCCTCCCATTCCTCTTTGATCCCTGATGATTTTAGTTTTGCCATATTGAACTTGGGTATCCCTGTGGCCTTCTTGTTCATTCTCTTTGGTGTCAGCCTGATTTTGATTCTCATGAGATTGTAATCAGAGTCTATGTCTACTGTACGTTCATGATTTCTCTGTGCGATTGCTACATGATCGATCTGGTATTCTCCTAAGGATTTGACCGAGATTGCCATGTCTTGATGTTCTCGATCTCTTTCTTGATGTGTGTTGAGAGTATCCTGATATTGTGTTTATAACATAGCTCGAACAGTCTTTGGGCATTTTTGTTAGTAAACCTGTATCCTGGGTATTGTCCTATTTTTGCTCTGAATCTTTTTCCACTGCCTAATTGCATGTTGAAGTCCCCTATTAAAATTTTTATATCTCCTTTAGGGATTTTTCTCATGGTTTTCTCTAGTCTCTCCCGGTATATTTTGACTCCTTCTTTGTCTTTTTTGTTACCTTGGTTCACTGGTGTATATGTTTTGATTGTTGTGTATAAATTAGCACATTTGAGCCACATTGTCATCAGTCTGTTGTTTATTAGTTTGACTTCTGTTACTGATTGGAGAATTCTCTTGTTGACAACAAAGAACGTTCTCAAGAGCGGTGTTCCTTTGTCTATTTTCCTACAATGGTCTGCAGTTACTTAAGACTCTTGTGTTGTCATCTTTTATACACTGACTGACAGAGCAAATGCAACACCAAGAAGGAGTGGTCAGAACTTTATGCCAATTGCAGGGTAGACTGACGTCACTGAGGTATGCTCATGATGTGAAATGCGCCGCTGTGCTGCGCACGTAGCGAACGATAAATGGGACACGGCGTTGGCGAATGGCCCACTTCGTACCGTGATTTCTCAGCCGACAGTCATTGTAGAACGTGTTGTCGTGTGCCACAGGACACATGTATAGCTAAGAATGCCAGGCCGCCGTCAACGGAGGCATTTCCAGCAGACAGACGACTTTACGAGGGGTATGGTGATTGGGCTGAGAAGGGCAGGTTGGTCGCTTCGTCAAATCGCAGCCGATACCCATAGGGATGTGTCCACGGTGCAGCGCCTGTGGCGAAGATGGTTGGCGCAGGGACATGTGGCACGTGCGAGGGGTCCAGGCGCAGCCCGAGTGACGTCAGCACGCGAGGATCGGCGCATCCGCCGCCAAGCGGTGGCAGCCCCGCACGCCACGTCAACCGCCATTCTTCAGCATGTGCAAGACACCCTGGCTGTTCCAATATCGACCAGAACAATTTCCCGTCGATTGGTTGAAGGAGGCCTGCACTCCCGGCCCCGGCGTCCGCTCTGAAGACTACCATTAACTCCACAGCATAGACGTGCACGCCTGGCATGGTGCCAGGCTAGAGCGACTTGGATGAGGGAATGGCGGAACGTCGTGTTCTCCGATGAGTCACGCTTCTGTTCTGTCAGTGATAGTCACCGCAGACGAGTGTGGCGTCGGCGTGGAGAAAGGTCAAATCCGGCAGTAACTGTGGAGCGCCCTACCGCTAGACAACGTGGCATCATGGTTTGGGGCGCTATTGCGTATGAGTCCACGTCACCTCTAGTGCGTATTCAAGGCACGTTAAATGCCCACTGCTACGTGCAGCATGTGCTGCGGCCGGTGGCACTCCCGTACCTTCAGGGGCTGCCCAATGCTCTGTTTCAGCAGGATAATGCCCGCCCACACACTGCTCGCATCTCTCAACAGGCTCTACGAGGTGTACAGATGCTTCCGTGGCCAGCGTACTCTCCGGATCTCTCACCAATCGAACACGTGTGGGATCTCATTGGACGCCGTTTGCAAACTCTGCCCCAGCCTCGTACGGACGACCAACTGTGGCAAATGGTTGACAGAGAATGGAGAACCATCCCTCAGGACACCATCCGCACTCTTATTGACTCTGTACCTCGACGTGTTTCTGCGTGCATCGCCGCTCGCGGTGGTCCTACATCCTACTGAGTCGATGCCGTGCGCATTGTGTAACCTGCATATCGGTTTGAAATAAACATCAATTATTCGTCCGTGCCGTCTCTGTTTTTTCCCCAACTTTCATCCCTTTCGAACCACTCCTTCTTGGTGTTGCATTTGCTCTGTCAGTCAGTGTACATGTCTCTTGGATTCCCAGTATCTGAATCTTCTGTTCGTCCAGCATCTTTTCTAACTTGAGTAATTTCCCTGCCCTAATTAGTGAGTTGATGTTCAGTGTGCCTATGTTTGTCTTTGTTTTGGTGGGAAGTTAACCAGAGGTCTCCGACTCCCTCCGTTTTTGTAGTAGATTAGACTCACCGGAATCCGATAGTGACTGGAGTATTGATGCTATTTCTCTCACGACTCATGTTCATGCTTGTTATTTTGTGATTCTAGCTCTTGCTGGGTGGTTAGAACTGAAGTGGTTAGTTCCAAAGCTCCATTTGCAACTGCACCAACTGGGTGAAAAGATGCTAGTCTCCTGCAGCTCACTCTGAGTACAGACACATAGAGATTTTCTCTGTTAGGTTTTTCCATTCTCTCCGCCATGGGAATTGGAAACTCTTCTTTTACCTTGGTTACGGTTGACTGGGTGTCCCCTGTAACCTTAGGCAGGGGCCTTTATTGGGCAATACCACCCAGAATCAGATGGAACAAGGTTCTTTTACCGATGTTGTTATTCTGCCCCCTCCTCCTTCCTCATCACTTGCATGACGAGAACTTGGGCTTGGGGCTAGCAATGACGAAGTTCGAATGCCATATTATTATTACATTGATACAGCCAGTTATGAGCTATGGCTACAAAAGCTACCTGCCATTTTTCTTTTAGAGGCTTAACGTTTTTTCTTTACATTGTACCCAAAGGTTCTTCAATCTCAGACTTTTCTTCTGACTCTCTTCCGTCGAGATTTCGCATGGTTGAGCAGGACATGTCTCTGGATTCTCCCTCAAATTCACAGCTTTATTTCTGAAGATAGTGCTCTCCTGAATTTCTCTGGAGTTTATGCCTCCTGCCTTTAGATTTTCATGCACTTCTTTAAGCCTAGAGGAATGAGTTTTCAATTTTTCCTCAAGAGCCCAATAATATGGGTTCTCTCATTAGGTACGTTAAAAGGTCAGCCTCCTCTTTCTGATGGTCATGGTAATCTTCTGTCTGGTTCCATGGCTAAATGGTTAGCATGCTGGCCTTTGGCCACAGGAGTCCTGGGTTCGATTCCCAGCGGGGTCGGGAATTTTAATCATAATTGGTTAATTTCACTGACACGGGGGCTGGGTGTATGTGTCGTCTTCATCATAATTTCATCCTCATCATGACGCGCAGGTTGCCTACGGGAGTCAATTCAAAAGACCTGCATCTGGCGAGCCAAACTTGTCCTCGGACACTCCTGGCACTAAAAGCCATACGCCATTTCCATTTCATGGTAATCTTCTCTATTCTCTCATACAGTTCCCTATTGGATATCAGATGAAATATGAAACCCTCCAACACTTTCTTGAGTCATAGATTTTTCTGAGAAACTCCCCTTCCTTTTCCTCAATTGTGGGATCATCTATTATGGCTAGTGTCTTTGCTGTGTAGATGCATTCTGGTCTGACTACCATGCAGCAGTGCATCAGTTTTCCCTGGGAGGAGATGGATCTGGACCTGTACCGGTAGGTATCATGGCACAGTTTTTTATTATTATTATTATTATTATTATTATTATTATTATTATTATTATTATTATAAATGCACCGTAATTCGTTCATTAGTTAATTAAGGAGCGTTGCCCTAAATACCGGTAATAATAATAATAATAATAATAATAATAATAATAATAATAATAATAATAATAATAACAACAACAACAACAACAACAACAGAATAATAATAATAATAATAATAATAATAATAATAATAATAATAATAATAATAATAATAATAATAATAATCCAGCAAGATATAGCAGATATCTTGGATTCTGGAGGTCAAATGGACTGTATCGCGATTGACCTGTCTAAAGAATTTGATAGGGTGGATCATGGGAGACTACTGGCAAAAATGACTGCAATTGGACTAGACAAAAGAGTGACTGAATGGGTTGCTATATTTCTAGAAAATAGATCTCAGAGAATTAGAGTAATAATTAAGAAGGGAATTCCTCAAGGCAGTATTATCGGACCTTTATGTTTTCTTATATATATAAATGATATGAGTAAAGGAGTGGAATCGGAGGTAAGGCTTTTTGCGGATGATGTTATTCTCTATAGAGTGATAAATAAGTTACAAGATTGTGAGCAACTGCAACGTGACCTCAAAAATGTTGTGATATGGACAGCAGGCAATGGTATGTTGATAAACGGGGTTAAAAGTCAGGTTGTGAGTTTCACAAACAGGAAAAGTTCTCTCAGTTTTAATTACTGCGTTGATGGGGTGAAAGTTCCTTTTGGGGATCATTGTAAGTATCTAGGTGTTAATATAAGGAAAGATCTTCATTGGGGTAATCACATAAATGGGATTGTAAATAAAGGGTACAGATCTCTGCACATGGTTATGAGGGTGTTTAGGGGTTGTAGTAAGGATGTAAAGGAGAGGGCTTATAAGTCTCTGGTAAGACCCCAACTAGAGTATGGTTCCAGTGTATGGGACCCTCACCAGGATTACCTGATTCAAGAACTGGAAAAAATCCAAAGAAAAGCAGCTCGATTTGTTCTGGGTGATTTCCGACAAAAGAACTGAGAGAAAGAAGAAGAGCTGCTCGACTAAGTGGTATGTTCCGAGCTGTCAGCGGAGAGATGGCGTGGAATGACATTAGTAGACGAATAAGTTTGAATGGCGTTTATAAAAGTAGGAAAGATCACAAATATGAAGATAAAGTTGGAATTCAAGAGTACAAACTGGGACAAATATTCATTTATAGGAAGGGGAGTTAGGGATTGGAATAACTTACCAAGGGAGACGTTCAATAAATTTCCAATTTCTTTGAAATCATCTAGGAAAAGGCTGGGAAAGCAACAGATAGGGAATCTGCCACCTGGGCGACTGTCCTAAATACAGATCAGTATTGATTGATTGATTGATTGATTGATTATCATCCCACAGTGAGGTTAACTTAGGCATGTCAAATCGGTCAGATTTTTAAATCCCCTCTCCCTTCCTATATTTATGTGGACACGTCTATCCCATGATACCATATCAACAAAGAATTGATCAAACACAAATAGAGATAAAACAAGTTTATTTTTCTCATAAGCAAACAAAAGAACAAAGTAATAGACGGGGAATTCTAAATAACTGTGCGAGAAAATCTCACCTCAGACGAAAACCAGGAAGTCTCATCTGTTACGTATCACAGAAACAAAACAGGCACGCAATAAGGAAGAAAGGAGCTTGTTTCAAATGAAATTAGCGTTCTTATAAAAGGCTTCTTTGAGTGCGCCATATTCAAATCGAAGTCAGCTGTCAGGCCTGTCACATGTCAACAGAGATAAAAGTGAGGTTAAGTTTGTTGATATACTGACGGCGTTTCGAAGCTGTCGTTAAAAGCTGCATCTGTCTTTAGGTGTGATAATGGAAAACAGGACAGTAAAATGTTTAATTGACAGACTATACTGTCAAGGTGTACGCTTTGAATCTGGAGCTATACAGGATTGTGGTACACTTCTTGACCAATTATTCAAGGTAAGAATAATAGGCCTATTAATTTCTGATGTACGTCTGTTGTCATTCAAAAATATACTGGTGTTGAGAAATCATGTTAATTGACTATATCACACCATTATGGTGCAAATAGTTCATTTTCTTACTCTACTATAGCCAAGGAATGGGATTCGTGGGTTGTCGCGAGACTCGTACCCACACTCGTACCTTTTTGGATGTGGAGGTTTGGAGGATGAGAAGATCCTTTTAACCATGGCCTTTACCTTGAAGACGGTTGTAACTGCACCACTAGGCGTACATGATCTATACAAAGAGCATGTAAGATCTTGGTAGGGCCGAATTTAACTACTACAACAGGTCAGAGTCCAAATTGCGTCCCACTTCTCCAAATTTGAGAAGCCAATATTGCAATTAAATAATACAGTAGAATGACTAAGGAAAGATATCAAATAATAATAATAATTACACAATTGACAAAACTACTGTACACCGGGCGAGTTGGCCGTGTGGTTAGGAGCACGCACCTGTGAGCTTGCATCCGGGAGATAGTGGGTTCAAACCCCACTGTCGGCAGCCCAAAGATGGTTTTCCGTGGTTTCCCATTTTCACACCAGGCTGTACCTTAATTAAGGCCACGGCTGCTTCCTTCCCATTCCTAGGCCTTTCCTATTCCATCGTCGCCATAAGACCTATCTGTGTCAGTGCGATGTAAAACAAATAGCAACAACAAACTGTAGTACGCGAACCTTTTCTTGAGCCCTGAGCTCCATAGTGCTGAATGTGAACTAGGGCTCAAGAAAAGGTTTGCGTACTATACTTTACTCAATTAACAATAATATAAATAGCCTACAAGATTAATTAGCAGGATAGTGGCTTATGTCTTCCTTTCCACGAACCTACTACGCTGGCGTAGCAGGGGGAGTGGTGATACTCCCACGTGGCGCGGCCCAGGTGGTGGATAGGGGGGTCCTAACCAGCTTGCCGGCGGACTTGAGAAGAATAAAATACCTCTCGCGGACCAAACACACTACCCCCTGCGGGTGGGGGACGCACGTGTAGAATACATCTGCGGTATCCCCTGCCTGTCGAAGAGGCGACTAAAAGGGGCCCAAGGGGCTCTCAACTTGGGAGCATGGGTTGGCGACCACGAGGCCCTTACCTGAGTCTTGGCATTGCTTCCACTTACTTGTGCCAGGCTCCTCACTTTCGTCTATCCTGTTTGACCTCCCTTGGTCAACTCTTGTTCTTTTCCGACCCCGGCGGTATTAGAGTATTCGAGGCCTAGGGAGTCTTTCATTTTCAGCCCTTCATGGCCCTTGCCTTTCTTCGTCTGTTACTTCATTTTTCGAAGTGATGGATCCCTTCTTTCTTCTTCTTTTTTCTCTCTCTCTACCCCCTGTGGGTGGGGGACGCAGACAAAAAATACACCCACGGTATCTCCTGCCTGTCGTGAGAGGCGACTAAAAGGGGCGACCAAGGGATGATTGTTTTAGAACCATGAAACTACTTTTGATTAGTACTTTCATGTTGGGAACACCATGGGTCGCCTTTACTTGCGAGTAGTGCCACTATATTAGGTACACAATAGGTTTATGATTCGTAGCAGCAGTGGGTGTGGACTGTGGGTTTCCAGTACCCGTGAGTCGTACCCATGTGAGCAACGCCACGGGTTTGGGCGTAGACTGTGAGTTGTACCAGTATATGAGTGACACCGTGGGTCTGCGTTGCCTGTGATTGGTACCCACTATGTGAGGAACACCACAGGAATACCGGCGTCCGTGATTAGTACACCTAAGTGAGGAACCTCATCGGTTTGCGTTGGATGTGAGTTGATAGATGTTGATAGGGAATCTGAAATAATTGTTCCGAATGAGTAAATTTATAATGCCAATACAAATGGTCCGTTATTGGACATTATAAATTTTCCAGCTAACTCATTCCTGGTTGCCAGCGTTTCGCCCTCGTGTGCTTGGCTGGGCTCATCAGTTGGTACCTAGCACACCCACCAAGACGCTGGCCAGTGCATACCGTGGAGGCCACTGCGTAGGCTAATTGTAGCCACTGGCAGTGCCAATGCACTATGAGAGACTTTGTCTCATTATCAAAAATTGATGCCTGCTTGGCCATCAGATGATAGATGTTGATTCCCATAGGGAATCTGAAATAATTGTTCCGAATGAGTAAATTTATAATACCAATATAAATGGTCCGTTATTGGACATTATAAATTTTCCAGCTAACTCATTCCTGGTTGCCAGCGTTTCGCCCTCGTGTGCTAGGCTGGGCTCATCAGTTGGTCCAATAATGGACCATTTATATTGGTATTATAAATTTACTCATTCGGAACAATTATTTCAGATTCCCTATGGGAATCAAAATCTATCATCTGATGGCCAAGCAGGCATCAATTTTTGATAATGAGACAAAGTCTCTCATAGTGCATTGGCACTGCCGGTGGCTACAATTAGCCTACGCAGTGGCCTCCACGGTATGCACTGGCCAGCGTCTTGGTGGGTGTGCTAGGTACCAACTGATGAGCCCAGCCTAGCACACGAGGGCGAAACGCTGGCAACCAGGAATGAGTTAGCTGGAAAATTTATAATGTCCAATAACGGACCATTTATATTGGTATTATAAATTTACTCATTCGGAACAATTATTTCAGATTCCCGATGGGAATCAACATCTATCATCTGATGGCCAAGCAGGCATCAATTTTTGATAATGAGACAAAGTCTCTCATAGTGCACCGGGAATCAACATCTATCATCTGATGGCCAAGCAGGCATCAATTTTTGATAATGAGACAAAGTCTCTCATAGTGCATTGGCACTGCCGGTGGCTACAATTAGTCTACGCAGTGGCCTCCACGGTATGCACTGGCCAACGTCTTGGTGGGTGTGCTGGGTACCAACTGATGAGCCCAGCCTAGCACACGAGGGCGAAACGCTGGCAACCAGGAATGAGTTAGCTGGAAAATTTATAATGTCCAATAACGGACCATTTATATTGGTATTATTATATTGGTATTGGATGTGAGTGGCGCCATTGTGTGAGAAACACCATAGGTCTGCGTTACCTGTACGACGTACAATACTTGTGAGTAGTACCGTAATGTTTGGAACACCGTGAGCTTATGCTACCTTTGATTAGTACCGCAACTTGAGAAATACCATGGTTCTCCTTTACTAACGATAAGTGCCATTATGCGGGATCGTTGACATAGATATTAGCCCATTTAGACAAGCATCATTGATTCATGATTGGGCTTTGGAAGCAGTCCCTTGGTCAGTAGTATTGTTTTTGGGAATGTGAGGCACTGCGCGTCTTATCCACTGATTGTTTTAAATTCATATTCATCAGTTCATTCCTCATCATCATGTTTTGAATTCTGGTCAGTGGATGATTTTTTATTATTATTTTAAAATTATAATCGCGTTTCGTCTCATTTCGTACCATAGGGACCGATGACTTAGATGTTAGGCCCCTCTAAACAACAAGCATCATCATCATGTCTTCCTTTTTCATTAGTAAATTTGTCTATACAATCTTCATATTCTATTCTATTCATATCTCTACATAACTGCTTTTGTAGGATACAATCTAGAAAATAGAACTCGGAGAATTAGAGCAGGTGAAGTTCCACCAAGCGTTTTTGAGTTTGATATGAACGTAAATAGTTTTTAACACTCACAAGTGTCCGACTCGTTGGTTGAATGGTCAGCGTACTGGCCTTCGGTTCAGGGGGTCCTGGGTTCGATTCCCGGCCGGGTCGGGGATTTTAACCTTCATTGGTTAATTCCAATGGCCCGGGGGCTGGGTGTTTGTGATGTCCCCAATATCCCTGCAACTCACACACCACACATAACACTATCCTCCACCACATTAACACGCAGTTACCTACACATGACAGATGCCGCCCACCCTCATCGGAGGGTCCGCCTACAAGAGCTGTACTCGGCTACAAATAGCCCCACAAAATTATATTAACACTCACAAGCGGTGAGCAGTTAGTAGCAGGAGTAGATCATTATATACACATTCAGATATAAGTCCTGGAGGATTTTTGCTATCAGAAGTTTGTTTAAAAGTAGTAACTTTGGAAGCTTGCTTTTTCATTCTTCTAAGAGAAAGGATTTCAGATGAATATACATTCTGTTCCAAACGATTGTCTGATCTTTGATATCAGCAGTTTGTCAGCTGATTTGTGGATTTCATCAGGATCAGTTTCTGTGAAATTTGATAAGACTATTGACAATTTTTCCAATATATCTGCATAACTGCTTTGTAGGATACAATCTAGAAAATAGAACTCGGAGAATTAGAGTAGGTGAAGCTTTATCTGAACCCAACCAACCTGGACCTCTGTTGAGGAAGCCAGGCTTTGCTTGTCACAAGTCAGGACCAGTGGAGCTCGATAGCTGCAGTCGCTTAATTGCGTCCAGTATCCAGCATTCGGGAGATAGTATGTTCAAACCCCACTGTCGGCAGCCCTGAAAATGGTTTTCCGTGGTTTCCCATTTTCACACCAGGCAAATGCTGGGGCTGTACCTTAATTAAGGCCACGGCCGCTTCCTTCCCACTCCTAGCCCTTCCCTGTCCCATCGTCGCCGTAAGACCTATCTGTGTCGGTGCGACGTAAAGCAACTAGCAAAAAAAAAAAAAAAAAAGGGACCAGTGGAGAGTGATAGAGGAGTAACACCTCTTTAAAAAACCTCGGGTCGCCTGCCCTGGGCGATAGTACCTTGTAAGGGGCCCTAACCAGGGTTACGGTAAAGAAGTCAACGGCAGTGAAGGCGGAAATAAAATTTATTGGTACGGTGGAACTGGCAGAATGGGCACCTGGCAACTGAGGTTACCAGTAGCAACCTACTGCATTGTAGGAAGAGGAGGGATCCTCAAAGGCTAAAGGAACATCCCTGACAGAAAAGGCAGCCACCCAACAGGCTGCGAAGGGGCAGACCCCCTGTTGGTTGTGCGCAGGGGTGACTTCTCAGCCATATAAAAAAATAAGTAGTCACGAAAATGTCGAATATATGTAGAAACCGTACAGTCTCAAGGGTGACGACCAAGCAATGGACACGGACTAATGTAAGAATGGCTACGTGAAATGTAGCTACTAAGTTAGAGCAGGAGCTTTCATGAATGTGAAAGATCAACTGAGGAAGTACCAGATAGGAATAGCAGATTTGCAGGAGATTAGGTGGAAGGAAACAAGCAAGATTGATTCGGGGGACTACACAATGTTTTGTAGTAGTTGTGGGACAGCTAATTTTGGAACAGGCTTCCTTGTACACAGAGCATATAAGGCGGCGATATTGAACTTTGAACCAATTAATGGCAAGATATGCACATTGAGAGTTAAAATGAAATTCTTCTTTTCTTAGTTGTTTTATGTCGCACCGACACAGATAGGTCTTATGGTGACGATGGGATAGGAAAGGCCTTGGAGTTGGAAGGAAGCGACCGTGGCCTTAATTAAGGTACAGCCCCAGCATTTGCCTGGTGTGAAAATGTGAAACCATGGAGAACCATCTTCAGGACTGCCGACAGTGGGATTCGCACCCACTATCTCCCGAATGCAAGCTCACAGCCGCATGCACCTGACCGCACGGCCAACTCGCCCGGTATGAAATTCTTCAATATGACATTGATCTGTGCTCATGCTCCAACAGAAGGAATGACTGATAAGGTTAATGATTCCTTTTATGAACAGCTGGAACGCACATATGATACAGTTGCTGAAAATGATGTGAAAGTGATTCTAGGAAATATGAATGCCAAGGTTGGAAGGGAAACCGTGTATCGGTCAAATGTGGGAAAGTATAGTTTACATGAAGAGTGCAATGACAACGGAACGAGGCCGGTTGATATTGTGGTAAGCAAAAAATCTCGCCATAAGCAGCACTATTTTCTCACATAAGGATATACATAAAGAAACTTGGACGTCACCGGATGGAACCACAGTCAATCAGATAGATCATGTGCTTATTCAGAGAAGGCATGGCACAGATATAAGGGATGTTAGGGTGATGAGAGGGGCAGATGTTGATTCAGACCATTATATGGTGGTGGTTAAGTTCAGACAGAGAATATCAACAACCATCTATAACCAAGTAGAAAGGGATAAAAAGTTTTTTTTATTTTTATTTTTATAGTGGCTTTATATCGCACCGACACAGATAGGTCTTATGGCGACGATGGGACAGGAAATGGCTAGGAGTGGGAAGGAAGTGGCCGTGGCCTTAATTGAAGTACAGCCCCAGCATTTGCCTGGTGTGAAAATGGGAAACCACGGAAAACCATTTTCAGGGCTGCCGACAGTGGGGTTCGAACCTACTATTTCCCGAATACTGGATACTGGCTGCACTTAAGCGACTACAGCTATCAAGCTCGGTGATAAAAAGTATAACGTAACTAGAATCAGCACCAATAAAAAGGAAAGAGAGGAATTTCAAAGAGGAATGAAATAAGCAATAAGAGCTATAACTGTTGAGAAGGAGAAAAGCCCTGAGATACATTGGGAAAAAATGGAAAGAGCAATACGGCAAACAATGGACTCCAAGCTGGTTCAGGAAAACAGAGATAAGCGAAAGGAGTGGTATGGTGAGGAATGTGAGAAGGCAATAGAAGAACAAAATAGTGTAAGGAAGAAGATGATGCTTCAAAAGGATACACGGGCCGCCAGACAGAACTATAAAGAAAAGAGAAGGAAAGTAAAAACTATGTGTAGAAGGAAAAAGAGAGAATTTGAGAAAAACAGATTGAAAGACATTGAAGAATGTAGAAATGAAAAGGACGTAAGAAGAATGTTTAGAGGTATAAAGGAGATAAAACAGGGATGGCAGCCCTGTACAGCAATGTGCAGGGACAAAGAAGGAAGGATGATCGGAGATGAAATGAGAATTGTTGGAAGATGGGAAGAATATTTCAAAGAATTGCTGCAATTGGATGAAACCCAGGAATGGGAAGATGAGGAACAGGGGAAACAACAGGTCAGCTGTGAAGAGAAAGAAGAATCAACATTGGAAGAGGTAACTGAAGCTGCAAAGGAGATGAGAAATAATAGAGCTGTGGGAGGAGATACCAGGTAAAATATTCAAGTATGATGGTATGGAGTTATTAAAGAAAATGCATAGATTGATAAAGAATATTTAGAGAAGTGAGGTAATGCCAACTGGAACACAGCCATTATTGTACCAATATATAAAAAGGTGATAGGACAAAGTGTAATAATCATAGAGGAATAGCGTTGCTTAATACAGCATACAAAGTATTTTCTAGGATATTGAACAACAGACTATGACCATATGCAAAAACCACTATAGGAGAATACCAGTTTGGGTTTTGGGGAGGAAAGAGCAACAACGGACCAGATGTTCACCCTCAGATTAAAATGGAGAGGTGTTACGAGTACAACATAATGGTTCACCAACTTTATGTGGACTTCAAGACAGCCTATGACAGTGTTAATAGAAGTGGGCTTGTTAAGGTATTAAGGGATTTGGGAATACCACAAAAGTTAGCAAGACTCATGAAAATGACGCTAAGCAACACCAGCTGCAAAATAAAAGCAAATGGCAGATATACCAATCATTTTCCAATCAATCAAGGACTAAAGGAGATTCTGTATCACGGACACTTTTTAATCTGGCACTGGAGGTGATCATGCGCAAACTGCCAAGCAAATTAGATGGCACTATATTCAACAGAACGTCCCAGAGTATGGCCTTTGCAGATGATATAGCCATGCTTGGGAGGAATAGAAAGTACCTGCTCGAGAACTACACAGTTCTGGGAAGAGGAGCGGCTACATTGGGCTTGATCATAAGTAAGGAGAAAACAAAATATATGTTAAACGCCAGAAATAAAACAAGGTGGAGAAGGACAGAGCAGTTTGAAGGGTTTGAAGGAGTAAATCAGTTCAAGTACTTGGGAGGAACAGTCATGGAAGATAATGTAGTACCAGTAGAGATAAAGGCAAGCGTAGCAGCAAGCAACAAATGCTATTATAGTTTCCATAACTTGTTGCAATCGTCAAACATCACAAGGCAGCTGAAGTTGACAGTGTATAGAATGATTATAAAACCTGTAGTTATGTATGGATCGGAAACATGGATAGTTACACAACAAATTAGAAATACTTTGGATGCATGGGAACGAAAAGTCTTGAGGAAGATATATGGCGCAGTATACGAGAAGGGTGGCTGGAGAATTAAGACCAACAAAGAGCTGTATGAGCTCTATAAGACTCCATCAATAGTTGCAGATATAAAGGTTAGAAGATTAAGGTGGTTGGGACGTGCACAGCGAATGGAGGAACAGCAAGTGCCAAGGAAGGTGTTAGTCACCAAGCCCGAGGGAAGCCGCTCAGTGGGACGACCAAGATTACGATGGCTGGACGATGTAGAGGTGGACTTGAGAAGACTAGGAATACAGAACTGGAGAAGGCTGGCCGCTTCGAGAGATGAATGGAGGAGACAAAGTGATCGACAAGGCCCAGGTCCTTCAAGAACTGTAGCGCTGGATAAGTAAGTAAGTAAGTAAGTAAGTAAGTAAGTAAGAAGCTTTATCTGATCCCCTTGTGATTAAGAGGGGGATCCCACTGGTAATTACAGATAAGGCTATTTACAGATGATGTTATAGTGTGTTATATTGTGAGTGATTGCAGGAGGATTTAAACAATGTTGTGAAATGGACAGCAGACAATGGTATGAATGTAAATGGGGTAAAAAGTCAAGATGTAAGTTTTACGAAGAGGGAAAGTCCTCTCAGTTTTAATTATTGTGTTGATGGGGTGATAGTAACTTATGAGGAACACTGTAAGTACCTAGGTGTTAATATAGAGAATGATCTTCATTGGGGAAATAGCTGGCTCTGTGGATCAGTGGTAGAATGTCGGCCTCCGGATCCCAAGATAGCGGGTTCAAATCCGGCAGAGGTAGTCGGAGTTTTGAAGGGCGGACAAAAGTCCATTCAATACTCCATGTTGTACGATGTCGGCATGAAAAAGATCTCTGGTGACGCATTTGGTGTTTACCCGACAAAATTCATTAAAATCTCAGCCATAGACGCCCAGGAGAGTTTCAGTTTACTCTGTCTGCCATCTAGTAGGCCTAGAGTAAAACAGAATGTCAAAATTGATGAGCAGACAGCCAGATGGCATCAAATTGAAATGTCTGCACGTGGTAGCTGAGGCCACATGATTATTATTATTATTATTATTATTATTATTATTATTATTATTATTATTATTATTATTATTATTATTATTATTATTATTATTATTATTGGGGAAATCATATTAACAAGGTTGTTAAGAAAGGTTACAGGTCTCTTCACATGGTTATGAGAGTATTTAGGGCTTGTAGTAAGGATGTAAAGGAGAGGGCGTATAAATCTCTGGTGAGACCACAGTTAGAGTATGGTTCCAGTGTATGGGACCCTCACCAGGACTACTTGATACAAAAACTGGAAAAAATTCAAAGGAAAGCCGCACGGTTTGTTCTAGATGATTTTCGACAAAAGAGTAGTGTTTGAAAAATGTTGTAAACATTGGGCTGGGAAGACTTGGGAGAGGCAAAGTGCTCGACTAAGCAGTATGTTCGGAGCTGTCAGTGGAGAGATGATTTGAAATGACGATAGGTGACAAATAAGGTTGAGTGGCGCTTCTAAGAGTGGGAAACATCACATTATGAAGGCTTGGAATTCAAGAGGACAAATTGGGGCAAATACTCATTTATAGGACAAGGAGTAAGGGATTTGAATAAATTATCATGGGAAATGTTTGATAAATTTCCAAGTTCTTTGAAAACATTTAAGAAAAAGCTAGGAAAACAATTGATAGGAAATCTGCCACATGGGTGACTGCCCTAAATACAGTTGATTGATTGATTGATTGATTGATTGATTGATTGATTGATTGATTGATTGATTGATTGATTGATTGATCATTTTCAATTCCTGGTTTAATTTCAGACTCTTCATCAAAGAATCTGTTATGCTTCTTAATTTGTTTAGGCCTACTTTCCTCGGTTTCTATCACTTGTTGATGTTTTGCATATTCTTCTCACCAAAACTTCTATAGATACCTATTAAACGACAATTTATTTCATTCAGGGAGGAAATTAGAGGGTTGTACAAATTTACCACCGTATCAACATCCATTTTCTCAGACTGTAATTTTGCTCTGACAGTGTTGAATCTTTTAAGAATAGCTGCCCTCACTGCAGCCATGAAACTCATTTCAGGAGAAATTAGTTTTTCCTAAATTCCTTTTGCTTCTTCTGTAGTGACCCATTTTTATAATCTTTTATAGGCTAAATTTTCGAGATTTAATAATGGCTTCTAAGTTACTGTTTAAACTTTTACAGGCAACTTCTTGAGCATACCATCTTGTTTTAGAAAGTGTTTTGAGAGAAATGTTTCCTGATGTGAAAAAGGATTTGAAAAAGATTCCAACGGTGAGTAGATGCTGAGAAAAAGTTATACAATTTCTGTAGTAATTTAAAAAAAAATGCCCATCAGTAACAATTTGCAACACTTGCTCCCACTAGGTATATCAAGGGAGTGGGATGAACATAGTATGAAAAATGCTAATCAACTGACCTCTTTGATTTGTGCTTGCAGGCTGGAATATATGCCAGACATATTTGCAGCATTGTCATAGGTTTGGCTCCAGCATTGCTTACGTCTAAACCGTGTGATGTACCGGGCGAGTTGGCCGTGCGCGTAGAGGCGCGCGGCTGTGAGCTTGCATCCGGGAGATAGTAGGTTCGAATCCCACTATCGGCAGCCCTGAAGATGGTTTTCCGTGGTTTCCCATTTTCACACCAGGCAAATGCTGGGGCTGTACCTTAATTAAGGCCATGGCCACTACCATCCAACTCCTAGGCCTTTCCTGTCCCATCGTCGCCATAAGACCTATCTGTGTCGGTGCGACGTAAAGCCCCTAGCAAAAAAAAAAAAAAAAAAAAAAAAGACGTGTGATGAGAGGAAATTCATTATGGCATTAGTCAGCTCTTTTCTGGCATGTCCAGGATTTTTCATGAACTTTAAAGAACGCTCTTCAAGAGACCCCTCTTTATTCCCATATCTGGTAATAAACCTCAATTGGTAATCCATGAGAGGACAGTTTCTTGACTGCATCAGTTACTCTCTGGAGTACACATTTACCAATATATGGAATCCACAATAATTGAATAATATTTGGATTCCTTCATTGAGTACAGATTTTGCCATAGGCCTAATCTGAACAAGTTCCTCGAAAGTCCCAAATGGTAAATACTACGGTCTTTCCTTTACTGGAATTTCCATATTTTGCTATGTGATCTTTCCAGAATGGAACAAATTCAGCTATAAGTTCTAGATACATTAGAAACTTTCCATTCTAACAAAGCCAAATACTTCATCTTCATCCCAGAATGGTAATCCATGAGACTACATCAGTTACTCTCTGGAGTACACATTTATCTATGTTTATCATTACCTTATAAATGAAAGAGGAGACAGCTGTCAACTCTGCACAGTTCACTTCTCCATCTTTTAAACATTAGCACACAGTCATGATAAAAGTGGGAATTCTCATGTTTCACCACCCACTGATTTCCATGCTTCCAGTCATTGAAGCCAGTTGTTGCAAATTGAAATGTCCCGCCTGAAAGGAGCACAAAAGACAGATCCTTGGCTGCAGGAATAAAAGTTTCATAATGTCTCCATTTAAAGGCTTTCTTTCAGACAGCACTTTTGTCAGGAATTGCTGTTTGTCTGGGTACACCTGGATAGAATTATAGAAATTGTTCCAAATTCTGTTTCACTTCACTTTTAGCATAGTAGTCCCTGGTAATATCATTCAAAATCAAAAAATTAGTGTTGTTTGGTTTTAAAATATCTTCATTTGGTACTAGATAGTTTTCACAATTTCCACTTCCACTTCCAACAGCAGAGCCAATGAAATGTTTGGCGAACACTTATCAAGGTTTTCTGTGTCATTACTATCATTTTCACTTTCATCAATTGCATGAGAGGAAGCCGAGTTATAGTTTGGTTCTGGTGGAGAAAAGAGTCTTATTTTGGTGTATGAGACAACAGTTCACCTACCCTCCTCTTCTCTCTTCTCTTCTGCTAACCTGTGATATTTTGCACCATTTGATAATTTTCGACATTCCATGTTGTGTATATAATATAAAAAATACATAAAACTCTCACAAAATGAATAAAAATGGCTCTCACTGTCATGGACTTTGTCAAAACTCTTGGTATTATAGGAAATTAGCAGCTTTCTGGATTCACCCAATGCCACGCGGTTATCTCTAGATGGTATTGATTCACCACCTGCTTGATTGAGTTGCAGCCCAAAGTCTTATCTTGATATCCATACACAGAACCAAGGAGTCTCTATTTCAACATTGTGGTGGTATATAATATTATTACTGGCCACTTTCTAATAAGCGGGATAAAAATTCCGTTATTCACATTGGAAGCTTTTGCTTTTGAATGCTACGAAGGGCACGCATTCCAAAATCTCGTTTTCAAACTGTTAGGCATTTTCATTTTTTCCACCCCATAAATTTGCCGCCCTGGTCCCGGGCTCATAAGGCCCATGCCTATTTTGTAAATTGATCTACCAGAAAAATTAAAAAAAATCCATATTACTCGGCAATAGGTCGTGATAAGCAGCGGATCTGTAACACTTGAAAATAATGATCACCATTAAGTAGCAAATACAGTGAAACCCTAAGAATATGCACACACTTTTTTTATCCGTTTAGTAAAAGTTTATTCTGAGGTTCCTGCACGTCTTGTATAAAGCATTTAAAATTTACTCCATATATTATGCTCAAATCCTGCGTATATGCTTCATTCATGGGTAATATCAATTAATTTTCAATAGGCCTAATGTTTGGAAGAAAAAATTAAATTTTGATTATTGTTCTTGTAATCAATATAGGATCTGTATCAGTGTGATGTAAAAAGCAAATTTAAAAAAATGCTATATAGCATTCCATCCTTTATTTGCTGGCTTTGCAAAGTATTGGTCCCATTACCTGTGCTCTTTAAGCCTGTATGTACAGTGACCGCTGTTTTGTTAACCCCCACCTCTGTCTCTCATTCTGGAAAATTTGGCTTGTTAGTTTCATGTTGTCCTTAGTGTATTGAAGTGCCAATGTGATTAAAATGAGTGTTAAATGAGAAGCACTTTCTTTGTCAGATAAATTAGAAATCTTAAGGAAGCACAATGAAAATACCATTCTTAATCTGAAACAGCTCACTGATTGTCAGCACTGAGAATAATAATAAATAAATAAATAAATGATTCAGTCACTACAATTGCATCATTAGGAGGAAGGATGTGGCAGAGGAAAGTAAAAAGTGGAAAACATGAGTGTTTGGAAAGGATTTCGTTTAAATGGCTTCTTCAGTCGATATTACTTAATAGGCTATACTTTCGGTGTCTGTTACACTATATGTACAGTTGGTTGTCTTCCACTTAATTCATGGCCCCTGTTACTGGGGTTTTACTGTATTTGTAGAGATTATTTAACATTGGAACACTCTATATCAGTTATTCTTAAATCTAAAATCCTATAGTCTTTATTCCTAATTTGATTTACTTGCTTCATATTCAGGAAGTTCAAAGATTCAAATAGTAGCTGACCTATCACTGATCTGTAGAGTGTGATCAAGTGCTGGATTTCATTTAAAAAATGGACGTTTGTTGTCACTTTCAGCAATAAAGTGGATTTCAGGGTACCGTACATATAAACTGTAAGTGTGTAGGCCTGCTGGAATTGATAATTAAAGAGGAATGAATCTGTTGGTAGAGTATCCACTTCGACAAAGACTTGCTCAGTGTGAGAGTAATTAAGTGCAATGAGACCACCACCATCTTCCTGTTAAGCATAATTCTATTGATACCGATTATTTCTGAAAACTGGAGACTTGGTTAAGATGAATGCATTATTATTGTTATTATTATTATTATTAATCAATAATAATGGGGGCAACAGAAAGAGCAGGTTATCAGAAATGTTGGTGGAAATTGGCAAAATCCATCAAATTTAGATCCTTATCTATTTACCGGGCGAGTTGGCCGTGCGGTTAGGCGCGCACGGTTGTGAGCTTGCATCTGGGAGATAGTGGGTTCGAACCCCACTGTCAGCAGCCCTGAAGATGGTTTTCTGTGGTTTCCCATTTTCACACCAGGGCCACGGTCACTTCCTTCCAACTCCTAGCCTTTCCTATCCCATCATCGCCATAAGACCTATCTCTGTCGGTGCGACGTAAAGCCACTAGCAAAAAAAATGTTATATTCTTGATAGAACATTGTAGGTCATGATCAGTTGAATTTGAATTTTCATTTCTTTTTTATTTCCTGCAGCAAATGGTCTATTCTGAGCCTACTTGACTGTCAGAACAGGTTAGGGTTTCACGGCTGGCATCACAATGATAGTAGAAGAAATTTTCTGGACTTATAAGCCTTGGTCTAATTGGTTAAAAAATGCCAGATGCAGTATCTAGTGAAATTCTGAAAGTTGGACTGCAGCATCCAAGCCTGAAAAATTTATTTTACTGTTGCACAGGAATAGTCCGGCCAGGTCCTTGGCTGAATGGTCAGTGTACTTGCCTTCGGTTCAGAGGATCCCGGCTTCGATTCCCAGCCAGGTGGAAGATTTTAACTGTGGATCTCTAATTCCTATGGCTTGGGGACTGAGTTTTTGTGTTTGTCCCAATACATTCCTCTTCATATTCACACAAAACATCACACTACTAACCGCCAGAGAAACATGCAATACTGAATACATCCCTCCACATAGGCTTGGCGTCAGGAAGGGGATCTGGCCGTAAAACCGAGCCAGATCGACATGTACAACTCATTTCGCACCCGCAATCCCACCAGTGTGGGGGAAAAATGGAATAATAATAAGAAGAAGACTATTGTACTTGAATGTACTTAATTGTCAGGCTAGAGTTTTTTCCATGCACTCAGCTTACCTCAAAAATTGTTCAGGAAGTATATAGAAGGACAGACCACTCTCACTTTAAAGGAAAACCTCCTCCATTTCTTCACAGTTTCTATCTTTGTGGATGGATTCTTTTCATAAGCCCTAGATCTTTTTCCTTTCTGATAAGACTAGTCTGCTTCCAAGCTTCATCAGTGGCACAGGTGTACACACACATTAACAAGGTATACTTAAGAGATATTAATTCGTGATGTGGGATGTGTTGGGGAAAGAGGAAGTCAAATGCAAATGAGAGAAGGGTAGGACAAAATGAAAAATGAGAGCCAGAGAGCGAATGCCGACATCTACTTCAATATGTTGGAGATAGTTTTGACCCCTGAATGGACAAAGTGGTCGTTGGAAGGCAGTATGTGTTTATACCAGATTCTGTTCTGATTCAAAAAGCAGGGAAGATCTAGGCATAGCGTTATAGGCAACCTTCATAAACAGTGGTCCTGTGACTTCCGACACCCTTCCAGATCCAGCCTGTAATCTCTTTAATTACTGCATGTGGGATGTAGACAAGGCAAAGGTAAAGGCAAAGTACATAACCCTGAGATTCACTCAGTCTACACTAGAAATAAGTACAAAGCAAATAAACATAATTTCAGTTTAATAATTTTTTTATCAGAAATATGAAAATTTATGTAGATTTTTATCTAAATATGCAGACCAAGTGCTGAAAGTCCTATTAATCTACATTGAAAATGTATTATGTGAAATGGGGATGAGAAAATGATGAATACCGTATACATTTTTACAGGTATTTTGCAGTA